>NC_071292.1:41625157-41925157 GCF_943737925.1 Anopheles nili | reverse complement strand
TGAGGCTAGAACAAGAGCGACGCTATATAGAGCAAAAACGATCATGGAACTTAAAGAAGAATTATTGTTCCTCGAACGAGCAGAAAAGGAAAATATAGTTAAAAGGAGTGGAGGACAAAAGGAACACACGAATATAGGTGGCGTGCGCAAGTGTTACAGTTGTGGCAAAATTGGACACGAAGCCCGAGATTGCTTTAAACGAAGCGGGAAGAATAACTATGGCACCGACGTTTTCTATACTTACATCATTATTTACAGCATCCATCAAATGGATGTAATCATCAGCTCTAAGCTCCTTTTGATGAGTACATGTCAACAATAAACTGATGGAATAACAGCCTGCAGTTCAAAATATGATTGTTATCTGCATTTCGAACCATTATTCGGTAGGTGTAAAAATCCATGGCCGAAACTTTTTTGGCAGTTTGTGCTCCTGTCGTTGGATTTACATACCGGTATTCAAAATGATACCCTGAAGATATTCTCGAGGAAAAATAAGCGGATATTGAAGACTATCGTATGATCGATGCGTCTCCAAAACAGATTTTAATTGGCCAGTGGATCGCCATTCGAAATGGCATAATGGCAGCCACTTCTTCAGCTTGTGGTGCATTATATCGACGCTCATGCTCCCCAATCGGAGTTTTATCCGCCCTTATGCGTAGCTTATGGTGTTGTGTTGGCATACGCTCCAGCGCAACTTTAAAAGACTTAATTAGCTCATTATAATCGTGCAACATACATTGAATGGCACACACGATGGGTTTTTTTTTTTAAATTAAACACAATTGCACACCGAGAATCAGCCTCTTTTTCATGGTTCTCAGTGAAATAAATCTGTAGAAATTGAGGAGCTTTACCTGTCACAGGGTGCACCGAATCTATTCGGTGATAAATTTGAACTTGCACGGTGAAAGTCGACTGAAAACCACTTTGCTTAATGACGTTTGCTGCAAACGAAGTCATCTGGAAACACGAATTTTATTTTCGTATGTTTGCCAAAAAATGCTTGGATTCGGAAGACTGTCCCAAGCAGTATGTGTAGAGAAGATTCGGAGGTTTTTCCAATGGAGATAGTCTAATTTTCCCCTGTTTGCAACACATCCCAGCAGATTCGTTTTTGAACCTTCTAGCGGAACAAATACTACACACAACGTTCATTTGCAACAGTCTCTGAAATTCGACCCTGAACTGCACGTCTTTGTAAATCATCTAATCGAGTTCGACGCCGCTCAACAGTCTCAGAAGCTCGAGATGCAGTTGCTCGTCTCTTGAAGGCAGCTTGCCGAGTCTGACGCCGTTCAACAGTTTCAGGAGCTCGAGATGCAGTTGCTCGGCTCTGCAAATTAGCTTGCCGAGTCTGACGCCGCTCAACAGTTTCAGAAGCTCGAGATACAGCTGCTCGTCTCTGCAAATTAGCTTGCCGAGTCTGACGCTGTTCAAGAGTCTCCGAATCTCGGGCCACAACCGCATGTTGTCTTAATTGTGACAGGCGAGTCTCGCGGTCTTTGATTGTTTCGGCTAATTTAGAAGCGACAGTCCTTTTTCTCTTTAAATTTAAATGCGCTGCTCGAGAGCTGCTATTTTGAGTTGCTGTCCAATCAGCAGACCTCAAACGCATTAAATGTAATATGCGATTCCGCTCTTCAGCAGATTCTTGCGAGCGTCGGAGTTTATCCCGTCTGGCAGATGCTTGCGCCTTTTTGTCTGCAGATCGGTTTCTAGCAGGCATTTTGAAAGGAGAAACTTTAGTGAATCAACACAAATATGAATGTGAATGTTCACAAATATAATTTTACTAACTATAAGTCTGGATTTAAATTTTGCCCTTTAAAACAAAAAAATAAACCCAATTAATTGCCGCCTTTACACACACATACGTACATAAACACAATCAAGTACGCACACAATCGCGCACCACGTTCGCACAACCAACATGCAATGTAAAAAACGCTCACTTAAGCAGTCACACTGCTCACACACTATCTCACTCATACGTTTGCAAACACTCTTGAAAGGCACGCTCGGTTCTTAAAAACGCAGAAGGCAAATAATATTTTTTTATAAGATAGATATAAATATCACATGAAATGTAATAGAAAATTAAAATAGAAAGCATCGCAAGAAATGGCCAGTTCTGAAAAGTACTCGTATCAATGTAAATCATTGACGCAATTATGGCAAATATCGTTAAGCGAATGCATTCAGAACAGAATATATATGTGAAAAAGTGATAGTGGCTATAAAGGCAGCGATCGCGGGTAAGGGAGTCAGTCGTTGTCAACCTCTAGAAAAATAAACATCGAGCGAAGACCGAATAGATACAATCTGTGTGTTTTTTTTCCCCTCCGACTGTACTCTTCCTTACATTTGGTGTCAGAAGTGGGATGGCGAATTTCCCAGAAACGGTTGTGTACCGAGTAGAGTCTTGTGTGTTATCGGCGCTGTGTGCGCGTGATAGAGCTGTGTGCGGTATCGGCGCTGTGTGCGCTTGGTAGAGCTGTGTGCGTGTGGTGTTATCGGCGCTGTGTGCGCGTGGTTTAGCCGTATGTAATTATGCGCTGAACGCGGAGAATTGTCGTGAGCTGCGTTAGCGGGGTGAAACCGTTTGTGGTGTTATTGCTGTGTGCTAAGCAGTCAAAAGTGACAATGGAAAAATTAGTGGAAGAATTTACGCGCACAGGATTAGTGCGAAAGTGCGAAGACGCTGGATTGGCCGTAACGGGCACCAAGGAGGATTTGGCGGCGCGCTTGATCGAGGCGCAAGCTAACGGACAGTTCGACAACGATGTTACAGGTGTGACTGGTTTTCACGATGCGGAGGCTTCTATGTCTGAAGTTGAGCCGAAATCCGCACCAAATAGAGCTGAAATCATGCAACCTTACTCGTTTCGTGATGTGGAGGATTCGATCGAAGCATATGGCGAGGACGTAAATCGCGATATCAAAGCTTGGTTCCATGAATTCGAGGGAGTTGCTACCATGGCAAGGTGGACTGATGAACAAAAGTTCATTATGACGCGTAGGAAAATGGTCGGAGTAGCCCGAAGTTTTATACTGACTCTAAAAGATGTTGCGTCATATGCTGCCCTGCGAGCGGCATTGATTAAAGAGTTTGGGCCTATCATCCGCGCGAGCGATGTACATCGGCGGCTCGTTACGCGGCATAAGAAGCAAAGCGAATCCGCATTAGAATATGTGTACGAAATGCAGCGAATAGCAAGCAATGCCGAGATTGACGAAAGCAGCCTCGTGGAGTACATTGCGGATGGCATAACAGCTGAGGCTAGAACAAGAGCGACGCTATATAGAGCAAAAACGATCATGGAACTTAAAGAAGAATTATTGTTCCTCGAACGAGCAGAAAAGGAAAATATAGTTAAAAGGAGTGGAGGACAAAAGGAACACACGAATATAGGTGGCGTGCGCAAGTGTTACAGTTGTGGCAAAATTGGACACGAAGCCCGAGATTGCTTTAAACGAAGCGGGAAGAATAACTATGGCACCGACGTTTTCTATACTTACATCATTATTTACAGCATCCATCAAATGGATGTAATCATCAGCTCTAAGCTCCTTTTGATGAGTACATGTCAACAATAAACTGATGGAATAACAGCCTGCAGTTCAAAATATGATTGTTATCTGCATTTCGAACCATTATTCGGTAGGTGTAAAAATCCATGGCCGAAACTTTTTTGGCAGTTTGTGCTCCTGTCGTTGGATTTACATACCGGTATTCAAAATGATACCCTGAAGATATTCTCGAGGAAAAATAAGCGGATATTGAAGACTATCGTATGATCGATGCGTCTCCAAAACAGATTTTAATTGGCCAGTGGATCGCCATTCGAAATGGCATAATGGCAGCCACTTCTTCAGCTTGTGGTGCATTATATCGACGCTCATGCTCCCCAATCGGAGTTTTATCCGCCCTTATGCGTAGCTTATGGTGTTGTGTTGGCATACGCTCCAGCGCAACTTTAAAAGACTTAATTAGCTCATTATAATCGTGCAACATACATTGAATGGCACACACGATGGGTTTTTTTTTAAATTAGACACAATTGCACACCGAGAATCAGCCTCTTTTTCATGGTTCTCAGTGAAATAAATCTGTAGAAATTGAGGAGCTTTACCTGTCACAGGGTGCACCGAATCTATTCGGTGATAAATTTGAACTTGCACGGTGAAAGTCGACTGAAAACCGCTTTGCTTAATGACGTTTGCTGCAAACGAAGTCATCTGGAAACACGAATTTTATTTTCGTATGTTTGCCAAAAAATGCTTGGATTCGGAAGACTGTCCCAAGCAGTATGTGTAGAGAGGATTCGGAGGTTTTTCCAATGGAGATAGTCTAATTTTCCCCTGTTTGCAACACATCCCAGCAGATTCGTTTTTGAACCTTCTAGCGGAACAAATACTACACACAACGTTCATTTGCAACAGTCTCTGAAATTCGACCCTGAACTGCACGTCTTTGTAAATCATCTAATCGAGTTCGACGCCGCTCAACAGTCTCAGAAGCTCGAGATGCAGTTGCTCGTCTCTTGAAGGCAGCTTGCCGAGTCTGACGCCGTTCAACAGTTTCAGGAGCTCGAGATGCAGTTGCTCGGCTCTGCAAATTAGCTTGCCGAGTCTGACGCCGCTCAACAGTTTCAGAAGCTCGAGATACAGCTGCTCGTCTCTGCAAATTAGCTTGCCGAGTCTGACGCTGTTCAAGAGTCTCCGAATCTCGGGCCACAACCGCATGTTGTCTTAATTGTGACAGGCGAGTCTCGCGGTATTTAATTGTTTCGGCTAATTTAGAAGCGACAGTCCTTTTTCTCTTTAAATTTAAATGCGCTGCTCGAGAGCTGCTATTTTGAGTTGCTGTCCAATCAGCAGACCTCAAACGCATTAAATGTAATATACGATTCCGCTCTTCAGCAGATTCTTGCGAGCGTCGGAGTTTATCCCGTCTGGCAGATGCTTGCGCCTTTTTGTCTGCAGATCGCTTTCTAGCAGGCATTTTGAAAGGAGAAACTTTAGTGAATCAACACAAATATGAATGTGAATGTTCACAAATATAATTTTACTAACTATAAGTCTGGATTTAAATTTTGCCCTTTAAAACAAAAAAATAAACCCAATTAATTGCCGCCTTTACACACACATACGTACATAAACACAATCAAGTACGCACACAATCGCGCACCACGTTCGCACAACCAACATGCAATGTAAAAAACGCTCACTTAAGCAGTCACACTGCTCACACACTATCTCACTCATACGTTTGCAAACACTCTTGAAAGGCACGCTCGGTTCTTAAAAACGCAGAAGGCAAATAATATTTTTTTATAAGATAGATATAAATATCACATGAAATGTAATAGAAAATTAAAATAGAAAGCATCGCAAGAAATGGCCAGTTCTGAAAAGTACTCGTATCAATATAAATCATTGACGTAATTATGGCAAATATCGTTAAGCGAATGCATTCAGAACAGAATATATATGTGAAAAAGTGATAGTGGCTATAAAGGCAGCGATCGCGGGTAAGGGAGTCAGTCGTTGTCAACCTCTAGAAAAATAAACATCGAGCGAAGACCGAATAGATACAATCTGTGTGTTTTTTTTCCCCTCCGACTGTACTCTTCCTTACATTTGGTGTCAGAAGTGGGATGGCGAATTTCCCAGAAACGGTTGTGTACCGAGTAGAGTCTTGTGTGTTATCGGCGCTGTGTGCGCGTGATAGAGCTGTGTGCGGTATCGGCGCTGTGTGCGCTTGGTAGAGCTGTGTGCGTGTGGTGTTATCGGCGCTGTGTGCGCGTGGTTTAGCCGTATGTAATTATGCGCTGAACGCGGAGAATTGTCGTGAGCTGCGTTAGCGGGGTGAAACCGTTTGTGGTGTTATTGCTGTGTGCTAAGCAGTCAAAAGTGACAATGGAAAAATTAGTGGAAGAATTTACGCGCACAGGATTAGTGCGAAAGTGCGAAGACGCTGGATTGGCCGTAACGGGCACCAAGGAGGATTTGGCGGCGCGCTTGATCGAGGCGCAAGCTAACGGACAGTTCGACAACGATGTTACAGGTGTGACTGGTTTTCACGATGCGGAGGCTTCTATGTCTGAAGTTGAGCCGAAATCCGCACCAAATAGAGCTGAAATCATGCAACCTTACTCGTTTCGTGATGTGGAGGATTCGATCGAAGCATATGGCGAGGACGTAAATCGCGATATCAAAGCTTGGTTCCATGAATTCGAGGGAGTTGCTACCATGGCAAGGTGGACTGATGAACAAAAGTTCATTATGACGCGTAGGAAAATGGTCGGAGTAGCCCGAAGTTTTATACTGACTCTAAAAGATGTTGCGTCATATGCTGCCCTGCGAGCGGCATTGATTAAAGAGTTTGGGCCTATCATCCGCGCGAGCGATGTACATCGGCGGCTCGTTACGCGGCATAAGAAGCAAAGCGAATCCGCATTAGAATATGTGTACGAAATGCAGCGAATAGCAAGCAATGCCGAGATTGACGAAAGCAGCCTCGTGGAGTACATTGCGGATGGCATAACAGCTGAGGCTAGAACAAGAGCGACGCTATATAGAGCAAAAACGATCATGGAACTTAAAGAAGAATTATTGTTCCTCGAACGAGCAGAAAAGGAAAATATAGTTAAAAGGAGTGGAGGACAAAAGGAACACACGAATATAGGTGGCGTGCGCAAGTGTTACAGTTGTGGCAAAATTGGACACGAAGCCCGAGATTGCTTTAAACGAAGCGGGAAGAATAACTATGGCACCGACGTTTTCTATACTTACATCATTATTTACAGCATCCATCAAATGGATGTAATCATCAGCTCTAAGCTCCTTTTGATGAGTACATGTCAACAATAAACTGATGGAATAACAGCCTGCAGTTCAAAATATGATTGTTATCTGCATTTCGAACCATTATTCGGTAGGTGTAAAAATCCATGGCCGAAACTTTTTTGGCAGTTTGTGCTCCTGTCGTTGGATTTACATACCGGTATTCAAAATGATACCCTGAAGATATTCTCGAGGAAAAATAAGCGGATATTGAAGACTATCGTATGATCGATGCGTCTCCAAAACAGATTTTAATTGGCCAGTGGATCGCCATTCGAAATGGCATAATGGCAGCCACTTCTTCAGCTTGTGGTGCATTATATCGACGCTCATGCTCCCCAATCGGAGTTTTATCCGCCCTTATGCGTAGCTTATGGTGTTGTGTTGGCATACGCTCCAGCGCAACTTTAAAAGACTTAATTAGCTCATTATAATCGTGCAACATACATTGAATGGCACACACGATGGGTTTTTTTTTAAATTAGACACAATTGCACACCGAGAATCAGCCTCTTTTTCATGGTTCTCAGTGAAATAAATCTGTAGAAATTGAGGAGCTTTACCTGTCACAGGGTGCACCGAATCTATTCGGTGATAAATTTGAACTTGCACGGTGAAAGTCGACTGAAAACCACTTTGCTTAATGACGTTTGCTGCAAACGAAGTCATCTGGAAACACGAATTTTATTTTCGTATGTTTGCCAAAAAATGCTTGGATTCGGAAGACTGTCCCAAGCAGTATGTGTAGAGAGGATTCGGAGGTTTTTCCAATGGAGATAGTCTAATTTTCCCCTGTTTGCAACACATCCCAGCAGATTCGTTTTTGAACCTTCTAGCGGAACAAATACTACACACAACGTTCATTTGCAACAGTCTCTGAAATTCGACCCTGAACTGCACGTCTTTGTAAATCATCTAATCGAGTTCGACGCCGCTCAACAGTCTCAGAAGCTCGAGATGCAGTTGCTCGTCTCTTGAAGGCAGCTTGCCGAGTCTGACGCCGTTCAACAGTTTCAGGAGCTCGAGATGCAGTTGCTCGGCTCTGCAAATTAGCTTGCCGAGTCTGACGCCGCTCAACAGTTTCAGAAGCTCGAGATACAGCTGCTCGTCTCTGCAAATTAGCTTGCCGAGTCTGACGCTGTTCAAGAGTCTCCGAATCTCGGGCCACAACCGCATGTTGTCTTAATTGTGACAGGCGAGTCTCGCGGTATTTAATTGTTTCGGCTAATTTAGAAGCGACAGTCCTTTTTCTCTTTAAATTTAAATGCGCTGCTCGAGAGCTGCTATTTTGAGTTGCTGTCCAATCAGCAGACCTCAAACGCATTAAATGTAATATACGATTCCGCTCTTCAGCAGATTCTTGCGAGCGTCGGAGTTTATCCCGTCTGGCAGATGCTTGCGCCTTTTTGTCTGCAGATCGCTTTCTAGCAGGCATTTTGAAAGGAGAAACTTTAGTGAATCAACACAAATATGAATGTGAATGTTCACAAATATAATTTTACTAACTATAAGTCTGGATTTAAATTTTGCCCTTTAAAACAAAAAAATAAACCCAATTAATTGCCGCCTTTACACACACATACGTACATAAACACAATCAAGTACGCACACAATCGCGCACCACGTTCGCACAACCAACATGCAATGTAAAAAACGCTCACTTAAGCAGTCACACTGCTCACACACTATCTCACTCATACGTTTGCAAACACTCTTGAAAGGCACGCTCGGTTCTTAAAAACGCAGAAGGCAAATAATATTTTTTTATAAGATAGATATAAATATCACATGAAATGTAATAGAAAATTAAAATAGAAAGCATCGCAAGAAATGGCCAGTTCTGAAAAGAACTCGTATCAATATAAATCATTGACGCAATTATGGCAAATATCGTTAAGCGAATGCATTCAGAACATGAAGGACCAATAAATGGCATATAATTTTTTTTATATACTAATGTTTCTCTACTACTTTGGTGATGACATCTCTAAAACGTGATGACATCCTCTAATCTAGGTTCCTACTCTGATTCCTGAGTATCTACGCTAGGTGTGGCTACTGAGCCTTATAATTTTATCAATCCTGTCTAACCATTGGTACCGGCCCTAAGCTGTTCTGCCTAAAACTTTCCCTACCTGGCTAGATAAATCTCAGCACGCATGGCTGGAAGTTGATGGCACGCAAGGCCATCTATCGGGGACGGACCCCATTTTTCCTAAAATTAAATCTAACTACCTTAAAACTAAATAAAAACCTACACCTAACTACACACTACTTAAAAATTTCACCTAAAAAGGTCCCGGATCAGAGCATGCGCTGAGTTCCGGGAGGTGAGTTGGAGTCGCATGAGACTAGTCTCAATGCGCTCGCTTATCAATGGGATCCCTGCATCTATATGCAGGTCCCTAGTGGGATACCTAGTGGGCAGATTGAGAATCATCTTCATAAACTTGTTCTGGATTCTCTGCACTGCTAGCATATCCACGTTTGAGCAATTGCTCCAGACATTTGATCCGTACATTAGCGCTGGCAGGATGACTTGTCGATAGATAATAAGTTTATTATCTCTCGACAGTCTCGAGCGTCGCGCGATGAGCGGATACAAACTCCTAAGGAGACCAAACGTCTTGGAAGCAAGATGATCTACATGCTGTCGGAACGACAGCTTTCGATCATAGGTAACCCCGAGGTAGCGCACATCTGTGGACCAGGGGATTTCCTTGCTATGCAGTGTGATGGGTTTCACCTTACGCACGATAGAAGCCATCAGCATCCGTCGCTTGTAAGGGACCACCATCACTTGAGTCTTTGCAAAATTGACTCTTATCCTCCAATCATTGATGTATGGGATGTAACTATCCAAACCTCTCTGAAGTCCTCCTTGAAGACACTCCAGATTACGAGAGGAGTACAAAATGGCAGTGTCGTCTGCGTACAGGAACAACTGCGTTTTAATAGCCAAGTCGGCAATATCCGACGCAAAACAATTGTAAAGGAGTGGTTCTAGGACACTCCCCTGTGGAACGCCAGCACAGTTGGGATAGGAGGCGAACACTGTCCCCCCTATATGTACAGCCGACGTACGAGAACTCAGATAGGACTGAATGGTTCTCACTAAGTACGTCGGAAATCCTTGGGCACGAAGCTTATGCAATAGGCCGTCGTACCAAACGTTGTCGAAAGCCTTTTCGATGTCCAATAAGGCCATCGCAGTGGACCTTTCATCACGTTTATCGTCATTAATGACATTCAGGACACGCTGCAGCTGGTGAGCTGTAGAGTGTCCTCTTATAAAGCCAAAATGGACACCCGTCAACGCATTGCAGTCGGTACAGTGGGCCTCTATCCGCGTATAAACCACTCTCTCGAAAATCTTGCTTACAACAGACAAGAGGGAGATCGAACGGTAACTCGAGGTTAGGGAAGAATCCTTCCCTATTTTTTTGGATTCGAACGACTATTGCAAGATTCCATTGGGTGGGGAAATACCACCCAGTTCCAGACATCTGTTAAAGATGTTGGTTGAGCAACTCACATATCACGTTAAAGATGTTGTCAGGTCTTGGAGCTTTGAATCCGACACTGTACTTTACAAGTGTCCGGACCTCTTCCAAGGTGACCCGGTCAGTGGCAGGAAGCGAACATTGAGCCGATGCTAGTCATCGTGTAGCTCACTCGATGTGAGTGAGCAAAATGCTCAGCCAAGAGCTGAACTTTTTCTTCTGGCGTGAAACTCCGATTAAGAGCTTCACCCAGGGGCGGAATAGGCCTAGGTCTATTCTTTAAAACTTTCGTAACCCTCCAAAAAGGACGAGAGTTTTTGGGCATCGAGCGCATCTCCTTCGAGAAATGCTCGTTCCTAGCTTGCCCCAGACGGTTCCTTACTACCTTGCTAAGTTTCCTAGATGCTAGGTAGTGAGCCCTATCTGCGGTACGCTGGAAACCGCGCCTCATTGAGTTTCGTAATTTTATGAAGCGTAGCGTTTCCAGATCTATCTGGACTAGCTTGGCTTTAGTAGCCACCAGGGGAACGGCCCTATCTTCCGTTTCCCTAACACTACTTATAAAGCTAGTCACAGCTGCATCGACATCGTCTATCGAGCAGAGGGGCACACGCGTATCCAGGGATCTATCGACGGCCCATTGCTCCAGCGCATGATAAGCAGGACTTAAATTTTTAGCAGGCGAACACTCCATGACAAAACTGACTCGCGCAGGCGCACACATTCAAAAAAACAGAGAAACGACGGTGCAAACCACCCTGCCGACAAAATCAGTCAAAAAATCCCCTGAACAAACCCCGAACACTCCCTGTTCGGGCGACATCTGTTCAGGGTCGGTGTTCGGGCGGCTCGGTTCGGTCGGCTCGTTCGGTTCGTTCGGTTTTCTTGGTTTGTTCAGTTTGTTCTCATATTTTCATTGGTCTCTTCCCTTCTCAAAAGAGAGCGCGAACCGTGAGAGCAAAAATAGTATGCGCTTACGGCTGCGCTCTCTCTCAAGGCAATATATACTCGTGAGACAAACGCTTTGTTTTCAGATGTTTTTTTTGTATTGACATTCACATTCACATTCACACAGTCAAGGGCTAGTTGGGTGTTACTTCTTCTTAGAATTGTTTTTTGCGATAGGCGTTGTGCATGCTTGGCATGCTTTTTGACCTGTTAATGTGACGAATTCAGTCATATTGAAATTCTTTGTATTGCAACTAGTGCGGTGTTTTGGTTAATTTTGGTAAATATTATCCGAGCAGAACACTATCAAAACATAACCGGGCCTTTATCTTATACAGGAAATTAAATTATATACCCACAAATATGGCAGAACAACCCTCGAATTTCCGTCCTATTTCGTCGCTTCTTCCGGTAAACGCTGAGCTTACGCCTTCAGATATTCCGCCGCTTAAGTATTTTCGATGTGCCACTCCAAATCCAGTTAGCAGATTAAATGCATTTCACACTAGTTCCGTTTCTCTGCTTCCTAAGGAAAAGGCTCTGCTTACGCCAACACCAATTTCAGCTAGTCGAATAGATGCATGTGACACTAGTTGCATTTCTCCTCTTCTTCCGGTAAAGGCCGTACTTGCGCCTTCAGATCTTCCACCGCTTAGATATTTTAGTAGTGCCACACCAAATCCAGCTAGCAAATCAGATGCATGTCACAGTAGTTCCGTTTCTCCTTTTCTTCCTGTAAATGACGAGCTTGCGCCTTCACATCCTTCACCGCTTATTTATTTTCCAAGTGCCACACCAATTTCACCTACTCGTTCAGGTACAAGTGGCACCAGTTCTATCCTCACTAAGACGGCTGTGCCAACTCGGTCGGAGGTTCCTGGATTAGCATATTTTGCTAATACTAGTCCAAATCCGACAAATTCAGACAATCTGCAAAAGAAAACAAATTGCAATGATAAAAATTTAACTGACATATATAGAGAAATGCAAACTACTAATAAGCAAATGTTTGCATTAACCACAAGCGTCATTCAGCTGAAACAAATGTTAAAGAAACAAACAAACACACAGCACACACATGTGAGAAAACCGCGTTTTCAGTTTGACAAAATAGAATCTTTTGCTCAGTTGGAATTGTTTGAAGAATTTTTAAAAGATGAAAATAACTTCAATAAATTTAGTCAAAGCTTGTTGAACGAAATTGGTACAAAAGATCCTGAAAACAGGATGAACGATGTGCTGCATCTAATAGTGTCGAACTCATTCTTAACGAATTGCAGTTGGTTAAGAGGTGGAAAGGAAGGACCGAAAGTGGCACTTGTAAAATTTCCATTTTTTCACGAGCTACTTAGTGTTGTTGGTGGTGAGCAAGTTACCAAATCAGCCGTAGAATCATTTTAAAAAAAAAAGCTGTGGAATTCTAAGAGTCGCATGAAAATTAGTCATAGAAGCAAAAGTGTGAGGCACACTAGAAAACCAAAGTCTAATACCTTATTTTAAGTGTAGAATATTATAATGTATAAAACAATTATTCAATAATATATTATTTCTTGTATGAGCTTTAGTTATACCATAAGTATTAGTTTATTAGTTAAGATATTACATTTTCCAGTAATATTTTCTACTTTTTCTAAAAGTGGCAAACTAATTCATCAGTGTTGTATACATTGATTAATATCAAATCAATGTTATTATCCTTTCTATATTTGTTATTATGTTATTATGACTCAAATAAATAAACATATATATATATATATATATATATATATATATATATATATATATATATATATATATATATATATATATATATATATATATATATATATATATATATATATATATATATATATATATATATATATATATATATATATATATATATATATATATATATATATATATATATATATATATATATATTTTTATATATATATGATTCAAGAATATCCGACTACTTACTTTTTTTTACTAATCTTGCAGCCCCACATGTCACCTCAACGAAATATTTTTAAGTTGTGAATAGACCTCAGATAATATTAATTCTAACGTATAATGTTTATATTGAAAAATGATTATGTTACTTACACATTTGTTATATGTTGTTACATCCTTATGTTTTTGAAAAGATAGTTGCCATTAATCCTTTTAAATGCAAGTTGTATCTTCTGGTGTGCTTTCTTCACGGTATGCCTAGTTGATTAAAATATGAAAAATGGTAATTATCACTAAGAACTTTATTTAATGGTAATCACCGATAGTAAATTTACTCACCAAATAATTTTTTGAATAATTGCATCCTAGAAATACATGCTATATTTTTGAAAACATGGAGCCAGGGGGATTACAATTGAAATTGCCAAAAGATTTATACAAATTCAGAAACTTATCTGAGATAAGCTCAGACAAGTACGATGGAACGTTATTATAGACCTTTTTACAGGGTTCGATATAATATACGAATGAAAAATTCTTCTGAGTCTCGTCCTATTAAACATGGTAAAGAAGGTTTTTTCAGCTTTGGGTTGAGACCATGCCTGAGAGGCGTATGTATATATTTGAACTATGAATATGTTATAAAGCTAACTAATTCTACTACAGTTTCATTTATAATTGAAACTTACTATATTTTAAACTTATTGAATACGTTTATTTTTAATATTGGTTGTAAAAATAGATTAAAAAAGGCATAAACAACAAAAATATAACTAACAAAACATAAAAATTTAACAATTACAACAAAAACTTTCGAACACGAGGACAAAACGGCTCGCTAAGGAGGTTTGAGCGAGATGCAGGTTGCCCAGCACGGCAAACATTAAACAAAGGTGCCAGTAGTGCTGTTAAAAATGATTGCCCCACGATTTATTTTAGCCTTAATGCGGTTTTACGGCTGAAGTACCTTTAACACGTTGCCTGCCATGGCTATCATTTTTTTAAATGATAGTTTAATAGAAGGAAATGGGTATACGATTTGAAGCATGTTTTATCAAATAAAATTGTTTGAAAATCCTAATAATTAAATAATTAAATTCCTAATCATAATTTAAAACCTTATCATAATTAAAATCCTAATCATAATGCAAACTCTAATCATTATTTAAATCCTAATCATAATTTAAATCCTAATTAATTTTTTCATCAAGAAAATCTTTTTTAACATCATTATCTTTTGCTATAACTAGTTAGGTAACAACACTTATCACAACATCAAATTACAACACAAATAAAAGTGGCAGCCAACGTGTTACAAGGATAAGAAAACAGAAGGATTTAGTCTGGTTGAAATGTGTGTAGAAGAGGAAAGAAGGAAATAATGGAAGGTATAGTAGATGTAGGAACAGGAGGACGATTTAGAGGGCGCGAGGGTAAGGGGACTGCAACCAACTTACATCGGATTGCAGTCCAAGGTACTTCAACCCTTTCAGACGGCCCGTTTTCCCTTGCTTGGAAAATATGGATGTCTGCAGAGGAGGTTTCCACTATTGTATTGCCTTCTGCAGACACCACGAATAACGCCGCCTGGGACAAAAACCGCATTCCAACAACGGAGATCTGAAGCGAAGACGATTTTTTCGCTTCCAAAAATTTTATAATGCCATTATCTTTGGTTAAAAACCATTGATCTTTAAATGTTGGCAAAAGCACAAAATCGGTGGTCAAGTGTAAACCGATACCGTTTGTTTTCAAACGAGGATATATGAGAGCAGATATGTTGGCAGACATGTACGATGTAGTAATTTCATTTGCTCTGTCTTGCACTTGCTCCGCACACTTCGTGCCAGATCGAACCCAACGTTTGATCTGCTGCAAATGATTCTCGAAGCAATATGCAGAAAAATCATCAAGCGGTCCAAACATTGCAACCTCTTCATACACGTGTTGAAGATTATGGACATTGCTTGTTAAGTGAGTACGACCATAAATCGAGCCGAAATCCTTTACAAATCGCGAAAGGAAATCTCTTGCCCGAGGCCATAAGTGCTGGTAGAACGAGGAAGATAATATCGTTATACCGCAAAAATAGAGTAGGAAGTGACTGTAAACGTGAGGTTCTAAACAGTCCTTCAGGACCACAACACTCGTATAATGCAGGAAGGTACGAAATTCGGTATCCTTCCAAAAAGCGACATACCGAACGCTTCTAAGCGAACGGTGTATTTAAGAAGGAAGTTGTACCTGTCTTGCAAATCAAGAAACATCTTCCTTTAGTTGAGGGGACCACCGAGGACATCTTTCAAATTTGCCTTCTAGAAGCTCTTGGAGTATTTTCTCGGTAACTCCCAGATCAATAAGGTGCAAACGCTCGCCAACAGGCACGTTTTTTATCATATCAAAATTATTTAAATCTTCTAACGACGAACGCCACAATTTATGGTGGTACGCACATACTCTTGATCGAAAGCCTGCGTCCGTACGCAGGGGAGCATCCAATGCATCGAAAAAAACTTTTTTACCTTGGGGAATGTATTCTCCTACACAAGAACACTTTAAACAACCGTGCATCCCATTGAAGCTGGTTGTTGCTGAAAATAAAATAGTAAAATTAAACAGATCTATTAGTATAATTTGAAATCTTTCCTATGCTTTATGTAACTTACCTTTTATGAAGCTTCGAGCCGGCGAGTCAGCGAGAAAATTGCGAACTTTAAAATGCAACGTTTTGTCGCCAACGCTCAAACCTCCTCGCTGAATTACATTCAGCTCATCTACCAGCGGCCGCAAAAACTCTTCGATGCTTTCCGGTTTTGCCGTTCCACTGAATGTGGCCACCGTCACAACCGGAAGCTTTGGCATCTCTACCACCTTCAAAAGAATAGGCCAAAGTTGGATTGGCCCACTTTTGTTCAATGGTAGCCCGTCGATTGACACATCTAATGAAAACTGTGCATCTTCAGGATTGGGAATGTTTGAAAAAGTTACCGGAGTAACGTATTTTGTCAGGACAGATGTAATACCTCCATACCAAAAATCACCTCCCCGGATAGGCACAACTTGACTATTAACACGGGTTGGTGTACCAATCAATGTCCGCGCATCTTTGGGAAGATCTAAATCTAGTTTATTCCGTAGGATGGCCAGCATCATATTGACCGCCGAACGGGGGAGCTGATGTACAACAGCAAGGTGTCGAAGACATTCTTTTAAAGACATGTTATCAAATACACCGTATACATCGTCCAAACAGACTGCCTCATCATCTTCAAGGCTGTCTTCCCCGTCCGGTATAAAGTCCTCGTGATCGGAAGCCTCAATCGTACTATCCCCCTGGTCCAAGATATTTTCAATAATGTCATTTGTATTTCTTTTTCTTTTTAATGGAAGCACACCAGATGCTTCATCAGATGCTTCATTGGATTCATCATCAGGTGAAATATCTGTGAATAAGAAAAATAAAATTTTTTCTCGATTATGCTAAACTGTGTAAGATATATTCTAATTCACTTTCATCCACGTTTTAATACACATTCACAATTTTTTTTAAATTCACTATGCACTTTCATCTATAATTCAAGACTTCTTTTCTCCTTTATATCTATTTAATACATGGCATGCGGGCAACGTTTTTCATATTCTGTCATCACAGCGCTGGTTAAGTAAATGTACGTGTTTATTAGATTTCTGGTCCTTGGCGGTTGTCCACGTACATACGAAATATATGGATTATTACAATCCATATTTTTTGCCACTCCACGCGCAATTCGGCGGCGAAGTATGCCCTCATGCCAAGTGTAAAAATATCATGGCAATTGTTTTTGCTATGTTACTTATACCGTTCCACTCTTTTACACTTTCGAAAGTATCACTTATTTGCTAAATTCACTGCACTTTTTCTTTTCATGCACAAGCTGTTCACTCAATAGCACATGCACTGCACAGGATCTTCTTTCCATGTACCACATTGTTTTATACTTACCAAGAGAAGGATATGGCACTTGGCAGTAATGACTTGGCCCGGCTTCGTTCACTAATTTTTGATATTCAGCATCATAAGTTTCATAAATCGTTTTTAAGCTATCCCGGCATTCTTCAAAATAATGCCCGTTTAAGTTTTTACGATCCATCTTGTTTACTTTATGTTTCGCGATTGAAATTTTGCTTTACATTTTTGACAACTCTCCATACAGCTAATAAGAAAATGAAACTTGAACCAACAAGAAGCCTGCTTTGTCGGGTATTTGGTTTTCTTTCTAATTTTGCTTCTTTTTCAAACCTGGTTCGCTCCAGGGCATGATCGGCAGGCCTTAAAATTGGAGCAGGCCCACACACCATGACAAATTGGCTCGCGCTGGCGCACACATTCAAAGAAACAGGGAAACGACGGTGCAAACCAGGGAATTCTAGCGTCGTTCGTTCGCTCGGTGCAGCCGACCACCACGCTGATAGCCAAAACCGCACACACATGTAAAGAAATCACGTGAAACAGGTAGTAAAAGAGCGAGAGATCCGAGCTTCGGGCCCATTTTGGCTCGGATTTGTCGGCAGGGCAGGGAATTCGAGCGTCGCTCGCTCGGTGCAGCTGACCATCACGCTGATAGCCAAAACCGCACACATGTAAGGAAATCACGTGAAACAGGTAGTGAAAGAGCGAGAGATCCGTGCTTCGGGCCCTTGGTGGCTCGGATTTGTTGGCAGGGACGATCACAAGGATGAATATCCGAAGGCGATGGACTCAGTTTTACACGATTTCTATGTGGATGATCTGTTGACCGGAGCAGCCAACCTTAAAGACGCCATCGAGATTCGTACCCAGATATCATTAATGCTAGAATCAGCAGTATTCGTACTGAAGAAGTGGGCATCCAATATACCAGCAGTGTTGGAAGGAATGGCATATGATAATTTAACATTAAAATCGATTCATGAATGGCAAGAAGATCATCATATCAACGTTAAGATTGGTTTGGGGACCATATAACGATAATTTTCGCTACAGAGTTGATCTGCCACTTCCTGCCGATGAACTCACACGAAGTCTGGTCTTTTCATACACTGCGAGAATATTTGACCCATTAGGTCTGGCAGAACCAACTGTCATCCTGGCAAAGATATTCCTACAAAGACTGTGAAGTTTGAACGTAGATGGTGCAACGTATGATTGGAATCGAGCATTACCACTTGAGATCCAGGAGGAGTGGAGAAAATCCCACCATATGCTGTATTCGCTACGCGAATTACAGCGACAGCGATAGCAACGACTTCACACAGCCTGTAGATCGGCACTGTCTCACACACACAGCCACCAACGACGGAGTCCTCCTACGGTATGTACCATTTACTGCCTACGACAAAACTAAGCGTGTAGACACCTTTGCTCCACGTCGACATTCGTTGATCGCGGGTTGATTGACGAACTAGGAATACATGGCACACCACATCCTCTTTGCCTGCGGTGGACTGGAAACATGACCAAAACCGAAGCGGATTCCTTACGCGTGTCACGAGGACTTACGGAGTACACGAGGGCGCAGCAACCCACAAAATATCACTGGCACATACGCTAAGAGACTTATCACTCCCGGCACAATTACTGTCGATAGAAAATTTAACTGAAGCATACACTTACACAAAGGGACTGTCAATGAAATCCTATCACAAGGCAGTGCCCAGGATTTTAATAGGAATCGATAATGCTCGCCTTGGAAAACCGCTTCGTGAAGGCGTGGAAGGCAGCCCAGGTGAACCATGAGCATGCAAAACACGCCTCGATTGGACCGTCTCTGGACCAAGCCCGATTGCAACAACCGTTTCACTAAAACAAATTCGCAGTTGCTTTCACATATGTGACTGTAATGAAAGTGATAGGAAACTGAACGATGTCCTGAGGAACTACTATTCAATCGACTCGATTGGTATTTCCCGTCCCGCAACAGAACTTCGGTTGGAAGACGAGGATAAGGCCATGGGAATATTAGCGGCCAGAACGCGTTTCACAAACGGACGTTACAAAACCGGCTTGTTATGAAGATATGACGCAATTCAGCTTTCCTCGAGTAAGGAGATGGCTCTCAGACGTCATACGTGCTTAAAGAGGAGAATGGAAAGAGATCCGATATTAGCCAGGTGCATTAGCGACAAAACGCTCGATTACGATATATATATAATTACGATATATATATATATGAGATATAATTATATATAATTATATATCACTTCGAAATAGTTTTTCGAAGAATTTCACTAGCTTGCACTTTACAGTTTAGTTAGTTAAATTTATTTCCAATTTCGTATATTTCAGTTTTAACAATTTGTTGGATGTATAGTAGTAGTAATGGGTTCGACTTTTTCATCTTTCCTCATTAGTTAAATTTCAGATTATTTTAGCTAACTTGGCTGGTGAAGCAGATGAGTTCGTGAATCGACATCTAAGTGTGCTCTTGTTTTATGTGTTTGAGGGAAAATATGTAACTGGAATAAGAAAAACTCTCAGTTTCAATCGAGTAAACCTAATTTTCTATTGTAATTGCCTAATCTACTTAAATCTAAGAACTAAGACTGCGACTAAACTTAGAGAAAGAAAAAAGAAACTTAAAATTAGTGAACTATTTACAAACATTATAATTGGACTACTAAGTTTCTTATCGACGGATATTTACTGCCTTTGCATTTACCATCATAAAATAATTTATATATCGACATGATTTGCAAGATTCTGGGTAACCTACATTCTAAATGTAATGCTTTTGTACTGTACCAAGGAGGGACCCTTAGCGATGTTTTTAAAAATTTGTTTTGTGTTCTTTGTAGTTTTAAGATGTGTGATTTGGCACAGTGATTCCAAACGGACGAGGCGTATGTAATAACGGGTCTTACTAGTGCTTTATATATTAGTAGTTTATTTATTAAATTGAGTTTCGATTTTCTGTTTAAGAAAGGATAGAGAATTTTGTAAATTTTTTCACACTTGATAAGAAGGTTATCAATATGAGTTTTGAAAATTAGCCTTTTTTCGAGAAATAAACCCAGATATTTAATTGAGTTTTTCCAAGGTATGTTGATGTTATCCATACTTAAACTTCTATGGGGAAGTTTTCGAGGGCTTGTTCGTCTAGAGAAGTAAACTGCTTCAGATTTGGAGCCATTTAGTTTTAACTTTCAATCTTTGTAGTATTTGGAGTATTGTTTTAAGGTTGTATTTAAGTTTTCAATGATTGAGTTAGGATTTGTAGATGATGAAGAGAAGGCCATGTTGTCTGCATAAAGGTAATGTTCACATTTGCGCAAGGACTTTATAATTTTGATTAGATAGGTTTGGTAGTTTAATTTGATGAGCTTGTAAATTAATCCTTGATGCCATATACAGTCAAAAGCTTTTTCGGTATCAAGTAGAACTAAACCCGTCGATTTTTTACTTTGTCTGTCTTGTGAAATATTTTTTATCAATCTGTGAAGTTGATGCGTCGTTGAAAGTGAAGGAAGAAAACCAAATTGGTAGTCAGGAATTATATTATTACTTGAAGTGAGCAGTGCTAGTCTGGATTCCACTAGTTTTTCAAATATTTTCCCAAGGCAGCTGAGTAAACTTATGGGTCTGTAATTTTTTGGAAGCGAAAGGTCTTTTCCGGATTTGGGAATTGCAATAACTTTAGCTTTTTTCCATGCGTTCGGAAAATAACCAAGTTTTATACACCCATTTATAATATTGTTTAAGTAGATGATGGCTTTGATTGGTAGTCTCTTGATGGAGGCATTATTTACTCTATCTGGATCCGTGGATTTTTTTGATTTGATTCGTTTTATAACTTTTATAATGTCTTTGGGTTTAAATAAGTGTTGAGTGTTTATATTGTTCAATTGTTACGTTATGAGCCAGTTTAAATATTTATCTGAATGCTTCACATTTTTCTTTAGACGTAATAAGAGATTGGTCTTTGACTTGGAGCATTGGGATGGTTTTCTGATTGTTTTTGATGATTTTAATGAATTTCCATATTTTAGAATTATGTTGGTTTTCTTTGTTTAGATTTTGCAAATTTTTAGACCATGCTTCGTTGCGTAAAACTGATAATTTATGTTCAATCAGGTTTTTCAAAAAGTACTATGAGGTTTTTACATTATGATTGAGTTTATGTCTTTGCCATCTTTTCCTGTAAGTGTTTCTAATTTTTATCAAGGCTAGGATTTCTGGTGGAATTACGAGATTATAAGAGCCCAGTGTTCTAGTTGGGCCTGCGCTGTCGTGGGCTGTATTTATGATCGAGCTGATTTTAGCAATCATATTATCTATTTGGGTCTGGGAATGGATTTTATCTAAGGTTAATTCAGATGGGTTTATCTTGGAGTTGATTAGACGTTTAAAATATAACCAGTTAGCGTTTTTATAATCGTAAATGAAATTATTGGGTTTAGTGTTAACATTTTCCTTTAAAATTGAAAACGATACTGGAAGATGGTCGGAGGAAAAGTGTATAGATGTTTTCAGCTCTGAGAACTCAAGACTATTGTTGCTAAGCGCAATATCAATCGTTGATGGATTGCGTTTTGCATCTGCGGGGAAGTGTGTGGTTGTGTTTGGGAAGTAAACGGAGAACTGACCTATTTGGATTTCATCAAATAGGCATTTGCCTGCGGAGTTTGTGGATGCACAGTTCCACAAGCGATGACGTGCGTTTGAGTCTCCGCAAATTATAAAGTTATTTTTTAGTTTCGCAAGTTACTAATATCTTTTTTAAAAGTACTGACTGATGTATTTGAGCCAGGACTATAGAAATTGGACCATTTTTCGTTAATAATGTTATGCTTATTGCTTCTATTATGTTAAGTTGAAAAGAACTCATATGTTTGAAAACTATATTATTTCTAACAAGGATAAGGACTCCTCCTTTAATACTGCATACTCTATCTAACCTGCATGTCGCGTAATTTTGAATATTGAATCAATGCTCATTTTTTAAGAAGGTTTCGACTATTACCATGATATCTATATTATTTTTCTTTAAGAAAATTGACAATTCATTTTTTTTTGTTTTGAACACCGTTGGTGTTCCAGTACGAAATATTTAAATAATGTTTTGCTTCCATTATTTAGGGAAACAATATTTGCTTACCACTTCAAATATCGCAGTGATTTGCTGTTGTTTGGTGTTACACACGCGTAGTTTGCAGAAAACTTCTCCTACTATTGCAGTAATTTCATTCGAGTTAAAAAGCTCTTCCTTATTGTTTGCTGCGACGTAACTCCATTGATGGGAACCGGGAGCAGTACTGCGGGGAGTTGACTTGGATGGTAAGGCAGGGAACGCGTTACCTTCGAAAACAAATTCATTTGCCTTTGGTTTAGGCACTGGTTTAATGGGCTTCGTTGGGCGCTTTGGGCAGCCCGTGTAGTTAGAAGGGTGATTGCCTTCACAGTTGGCACATTTTAATTTATGTTTCGGGACCAGCCCGTTCTCACTAGCCGCACCTCCTGTTAGTGCGCATTTACTTGATTCGTGTATACCAGCACATTTGTTGCAAATAGCTGGATGATGGCAGTTTGCGGCTCCGTGTCCAAATGCTTGGCAACGTTTGCATTGCATTGGTCCTTGTTTGTTTGTGTAGTAGGTCCATCGAAATCTACAGTTACAGAGAGCGTTTATACTGCGAAGCAGTGGCATAGTAATACTTCCTTTGGGGAAGTGGAGCAAACAAGTGGCATGCTCGTCATATTTTTATTTCGGATTGAGAATTTTTTAACTGCTGAAGGCTTGATGCCTTCCTTTACCAATATCTCGAGGACTTCCTCGGTTGGCATGTCGTACAGACCGCTTAGCACGATTTTGGTGGTGCGCTCTTCTGATAGTTGGTACGTATGAAAGTTTGTGTTGGAACCAGCTAAGTATTTCACTACAGCCCGGAAATCTTCTGTTGTGTTAGTGTTTACCGTGATGCCTTCATTGGCGATTTTAGTCATGTATCTCACTACTCCTGCGGCAATGATCTTTTTGTGCACCTCTCCTAGCGATTTGCACATAATCTTAATTGGTGGAATATTACCACTGATCTTTGCTTGATTTTTACTGCTAGTGTGAGTGTCCATCGGGTGCCCTGCCTGGTCACCATTCAGCAGCGCAAACGAGTTTGTTGACGAGAATTTTGTTTTTACGCCTAGCTCGTTAATACTGTTTAGTTTAGACAACGGAATCTTAATGCTCCGTTGTTTGGCAGCAATCTTTTTACGATCCATGCTTAAGGGTCGGGCGACAAAAGCCGCTCTAATATTGGGTTTCACTTTTTTGATTTAGTTAAATTTTTTTTTCACTGTGTGAGTGTTAGTTATAATTTACTATTCTTCTCTCTTCGGGACTAGAAAAATGCGTCCACTTATTGGGACACACGTACCTTGGAAAAGTGCGCGTACTTTACCTTTCACGTCGTGTTGTGCGTAGTGAAGTGCGTGTGGGATTTTTCCCAAAATTGGCCCCTACGACCACCAAAAATTTCAAATAGCAGTGTGGGGTTTATCCCAAAAATAGCCTTTTTTAAGGCCTCACTATAAACATGAGCTGGCGGGTGATCAGCTTCAAAGCCGGGAAACACGTTAGGGAAAAGGCGGTCATAAGTCCCATTTTTGACATTTTTTTTTCTTTAATGGGACGGACAAGCCCTATGGACGACTCTACATGAGCCGCCGATGTAATATACAAAGGGCATTAGCTTCCTTTCTTTGCCTTATCCCGGTCATACTCGGTTAAATCACATTTTTGACATATATTGTAGGATATTTTTGAACACGGTGATGAATTAAGAAATAGTTGACTAAGAAAAATCCAATATTACAGGGTTCTATTTTAGTAGTTTCTGAGATGTACGATGGCAAAATTGAAAAAGTGCAAAAAAACGATGAAATTTGTGGACATAGAGCGTTTATTTTTAAAGGGATGTTTTACACTGTTTTTCAATAATATCATGTACAAATTGCATATGCTTCGATAGATTATTAAGTTTTCAGTGTTTTAAACTTATTTAAATAAATTTATTAATAATAAAAAAATATTGTTTTTAAAGAATGAAAACAGGAAGCACCTTCGCCAATTTTTCTTTAACGTAAGTTTAATATTTAAACAAACTTTTAAAGTCATTCGAACTGCGCATACTTGGGCACTCGACGGTAAAAGCATATCTTGTAATAACAGATTTGGAAGATCTCGTAAATCTTTCGAAATTATTGGCAAACGACAAAGACGGCGCAGATTTAGTGAAATAGAAAGTGATTTGAGTGAAAAATATAGTTCGAAAGAAGTGCAAGAAAAATAGCTCATAAAGAAAATAAGCTCGAAGTTTAACATCTGTTAGGTAGATTATTGAATCGATCATTCAATTCAAGAGAAAATCCGAGTCAAACACAACCGATGAAAGGAGAGGAGGTGTTCGGATTTTTAATTGATTATAATTTATCGAAAGATCGATACGAAGGAAGTCACCGGACAGATCCTTCACGGTTTCCAACGTGCAAAGAAGTGCAAAAAGCAAAAAAGTTTTGTGTTCCTTCAGGTATACAAGTGATCGAAAATAGTGTGAAAATGAGAGTTCAATCCTTAGCAAATCTAACAGCAGAGCGGATAATAGAGATGCGTAGTGATGTTATCGAAGAATATTTGGAACAAAAGAAGCTAAATTCGGAAAATTTGGTATTGTTGTGCAATTGGGGTATGGATGGTTCTACCGGACATTCACAGTATCATCAACATGTTAACAGTAAACAAGATGTTAACAATATTTTCATAACGGCTATATGCCCAGTCAAGCTATTCATTATTTATTTATTTATTTATTTATTTATAATTAAATCTTCTGGCTCGAGTGGCCTACAAGACAGAACTATCACTCAATCAATCAAACAAACAAAGCTTAACAATAAAACGCATATCAGACATGACGCAAAGTATACAGACGCAAATAAATAGCTTAGCACATAAATCACATAAATCACAAGCCGTAAAGAGCACGTAGACGCATTTTAACACTGAACATTGAGTGGTTAAAGTCGATCACATGGTACATCTCGTTAAATTCCCTAGTCATTTGAACCATCGGGTCAAAGGTGCCGTACTCTCTACGCCGGAAGTCAACCGCCAGCAACTGTCTGGGTCTCAACGACCTGCTAGGCGCCGTGAGATTTATCTTACTTAGGATGGCGGGAGCATCGATGTTGCCGTTCAATAGTTTAAAGACAAACAAACATTTGGCAATTTTTCTTCTGTGCTCGAGCGACTCCAAGCCAAAAAGAAGGCACCTCGTTTTATAATTGGCCTTGTTGACCCTATTAGCCCAAGTCAATCGGTTAAACATAAATTTCGTCAATCGTCTTTGAATAAGCTCAAGTCTGTTGATATGTTGTTGGTGAATGGGAGACCATACAACACAAGCAAATTCTAAAATGGGTCTTACTATAGAGCAGTATAGGCTTTTGATCGTAAATGGGTTTTTTGAGAGCTCTTTGGAGACTCTCAATATGAAGCCTAGAGAACGAAGAGCTTTTGAGACGATATAGTCAAAGTGGTTTGTTAAAACTAGCTTCTGGTCAAGTAAAACACCGAGATCTCTAACTTGGACAGCACGAGGAATTGAGGACCCTGACAGTGAGTAGTTAAACGAGACGTGAGACTTTTTCCTTGAGAAAGACACAACACAACACTTGTTTACATTAATTGATAAACAGTTAGTCGCACACCACGAATTAAGCCGGTCAAGACACAGTTGTAACCTCTGGCAGTCGTCGAGTCCTTGCACATGCGAGAAAATTTTCAGGTCGTCAGCATACAGCAGCTTCGGTGCGCCAGGAAACCATAACGTGATGTCATTGATGAATAACGTAAACAGGAAAGGTCCCAGTATGCTGCCCTGCGGTACTCCAGATGCGTTCGAGAATGGAGACGAGAAGGCATCACCAATATTGACTAGAATGCGCCTATCGGTCAGAAAGCTCTTGAGCCACCGCACCAGCTCAACGTTAACTCCATATTTAGTCATCTTGGCTAGGAGTAGAGCGTGGTTGACCGAGTCGAAAGCTGAATGAAAGTCGGTGTAAATGGCGTCAACCTGCAAGCCTTGGTCCAAGAAGGCGTAGCAGTGGCTCAAAAAGCTTACTAGATTTGTCTCGATAGAGCGGTTTGGCATGAATCCATGCTGGTCAGTACTTAGAGAGTGCTTGAATCCATGCATGAAGTATCTCGCAACCAAGAGCTCGAATAGTTTGCTACAGGAGCACAGCATGGAGATTCCGCGGTAGTTTGAACAAAGGCTTTGGTCCCCTTTCTTGAATACCGGAAACATCCAGGACGATTTCCACCGGCTGGGGAAACATTCCAACTGCAAGGATTTGTTGAATAGCGACGTCAAGACTGGAATCAGAGCTTCCTTGCAGTTTATGATTATAGCGCTGGGAATGTAGTCAGGCCCAAACGCGTAGGAAAGTTTCAAGTCGTCAATAGCCATGCAGACCTGCTCTTCGGAGAACACCGGTATGGACAAGAAGATTTCTTCGCAAATGGGCTCCAGGGCAGAAGCAAGACTGTTTTGGTCCAGGCTACCATTTGAGTACATTGAAGCAAAGTGAGCTGCGAATGCATCGCAGATATTATGTTCACCGGAAACCACTGAGCCATTGAAGCTCATAGAAGAAGGTAATCCACCACGTTTGCCTCCACTGCCAGCTCCTCGTTTGTTTTTGATAAACTTCCAAAATGATTTGGGATTTTTTCTGAATCCAACTTCAAGACTAGAGGTATACCGTTTATAAGCTCGCCTGTTCTCATTTTTGTAGAATCGAGCCGCCTCAAGAAACGCTAAACGGTTCCGTTCGCAGTTGTTTCGACGGAATCTTTTGTAGAAAGTAGATTTGTACCTTTTTCTTTGGAGCACGAAACTGGGGAACATACTCATCGAAGAGGTCCACAACAGTGAGGGTAAAGGAATCAACATTCACATCGAGGTCTGCATCAGACATGATTTCATTCCAGTCAGCAAGCAATAAAGCTGACGTTAGACCAGCAAAATCAGCACGACCGAAGTTCCAACGGCGCTGCGGTAAAGCAGAGGCAGATGCTCGCGTACACTCACCGGAAGCATTTGGCAAAACAGCCTTAAGCACCAAAGCGGGATGGTAGTCAGCAAGCCCGATTAGCGGATCCAAGCTGCTCTCAATTGATACCGAGTAATCGATGAGCAGATCGCACACGAAAACTAGGTCCAACAGGGTGCCGTGCCCATTCGCAGTGGAGTTTAGCTGTGTCAAACCGGAGAACTGCAATTCGTCGAACAGCATAGTGCAGGCAGGAGAAAACCGTGAACTGGCAAGGTCCAGAGCAGGAAAAGAGCCAGGCGTAGGAGTCCAGCGTATGTTAGGTTGATTGAAGTTACCCATGAGGACACACGGAACGAGAGATGAACTCTCTCTTACCTCGCGAAGCTCGGAGCAGATGGAGTTAACTGTTGCCAGATCATTTGAGTGATCCGGCGGCACGTAGATAGCACCGATCATTATTTCTTGCTGACATGTTTTCACCCGCACCCAGAGACTTTCCGTGAGAGGAGTCGGATCAGAGCAACTGAAGGCGTCAAGCCTCGAAGCCACTGCGATAAGGACACCTCCGCCCCGAGATTTTTTGCTGTTTGAGGTAGACCGATCCGTACGGAAAACAGTGTATTGGCTGACATCGAAAAGCAGCGGTGAAGGAATATTGTCATCTAGCCATGTTACAGTTAGAATAATAATGTCGTAGTCAGCGCAGGTGGAGCTCAAGAAGAACTCAGAGGTTTTCGATCGCAAACCACGCACATTTTGGTAACACACTGAGAGGTGTTTTGAGCCGTTTAATCCGTTACTAACTCCAGGGCTAGAGCGGAACTCAGTGAGAGGAGACCTACTGACTGGACTAGAGTGCACCGACGAAGCTAACGTGGCAGTAAGTCGTTGAGTTGCGTGGTTTGTACAGGATTGTGAAACGGTTCCGGGGAGAAAAAAGAATCCTCGCTCCTGCGACGAAACTCAAATTCTCTGAAGACAAAACCTCTCGGCCAGGTAGTTGGTGAAAGAGCGACCTGTCGAAGTGATCGCGGCAGGCTCACTTTAAACGAGATGAACCGCAAACTATTTCGGTCGCGGCCGCGAGGATAAATTCGACGAGCAATACAGTCGGAGGAATTGATCCGAGAAGAAACAAAAGTGCACATCTGCTCTTCAGTGCAAATCGGAGAAACTCGTGTAACGAATAGCCAGGCCCGTGGTTCAGTAACCGGCTCGAAAAGGCCTTCGCCCGGCAGAAACTCGTTGGAGGTCCCGGCAAGAAGCGGTGGGTGTGTGTTCAGTTCGTTGCGTGTATGTTCCGAGTGTAGTTCTGCGTTATCCGCTGACACACCAACCGGCGACGAAGGAACTCCATCAATCCGTAAAGTATCGGTAGGTTCATCCGTAGTAGTAATAGCTGCCGAGTGAAGGTCTGGAAGCATCGCGTCGACGGGAGTAGTGGTAAGAATCTGTGTACCCGATTTAGAGTTGGTAGTCTCAGTGCAATCCAATCGGGATCGTTTGCTTATCTCGATGAGAAGCTCACTTTTCATCTCACTGATGAGACGTTTGAGCTCACTGAGAATAGTTGGCCCGCCAGCCAAGGCAGCCCGGCAAGAGTTACAAAACCACACAAGATTCTCCCTCCGAGCCAAACTGCTTGAGCAGGTCTTGGGTAGCTTGAGGCACCTTGCGTGGAAAACGGCTTTACACAGAGTAAGCCCTAGGCTACCGCCGCAAACTATCGGGCCATCATCGGTTGGCAAATCACAAACTCGGCACACGGAGGCCATCGCGAAAAACAAAGAAGCGCGAACCGACGCAAGTTAGGTCGAAACTGAACAAAACCGAAATAGCGAAGGCAACACACGTCGTGAGAGACCTTAAACGTAGGTCAGCGGGAAAAAGCACTTAAAACACGATAAGCCGTGAAAAACACTGACCAAAGCACCAAAAAAACATAAAGAAACGAAAGTTTTAAACGGAGCGTCTCATGAAGCGACTGACTCGCGCGACTGTCAGCTTCTAATATTGACATTACCGATGAGAAAAAAATCTTTTGGTTCAACACCAAAACGCAAAGTAACAAATTTGTAGATCAATTTCAATGGTTTTTGCAAATGAGACTAGAGTATTAGTGCTTAAAACGAAAAGTGAAATAGAGAGTGAACTTACAAATTTGGAAACAAGGACAGTGCGCTTAAGCGGAGGGAAAAGTATAGAGTTGAAGTTCCAATTTTTGCTAACCATGATAGATGGAAAATTGTTATCAATAATTACTGAAAATCCAACTATGTGCTGTCCAGTTTGTAGTGCTTCTCCTACACAGATGAATGATCTTGCAATGCTGGAAAAAGGCTTTAATCCAATTCCATGTGCATTGGACTACTGCATTTCACCCCTTCATTGCTGGCTATGGTTTTTTCAGTGTATTTTGAACATTTCTTATCGTATCACTTTAAAAAAATGGATTAGTAAAGAGGAGATACCATAGAGTTCGAAAACCGGAAAAAATGTTCGCCAGCAATTGTATAATGCTTTTGAAGTGAAAGTGGATCAACCTCGACCAGGATCATCGGGAAACAGTACAGTAGGAAATGCTTGTCGACGTATTTTTCAAATCCAAGCTTAGCAAGTGCATCTATGGACGTTGATGAAGATTTTATCGATAGGTTCAGAAACATCCTGAAAGTCATCAGCTGCCAGAAGTCTAAAGATGCTGTAGTATTTGAAAAATATTCTGATGCTACCTATAGAAAGTTTTTGGAGTTGTATAATTGGTATAAAATTCCAGCAACTGTTCACAAAATTTTGGCTCATGCAGGCGACATCAAATTACATTCTCCTGTACCCATAGGATGTCTAGGAGAAAAAGCATTAGAATTACGACACAAATGCTTCAGGAACGCTCGTTAGGAACTTCAATTGCTCGTTAGCAACTCTTTCACTCCATTTGCTGCTTTGCTTGCACATTTGCTAAGTTCGAAGGTACGAAGGTGCAAAGCGGAGAAATCTAGCCCATATCGTTTACTTCGTGCAGCCAAGCGGGGGAAAAGCACCCAAAATCGCTCAAACCGTTAAGGTGCAGGTAGAAAATCATCTTTTGTCTCTTTCCCACTACCGCAGCATTTTGAGTAGCTAGATTTCTCCGCTTTGCACCTCCGTACCCTTGTACGTGTGCATGTGTGCGGCTGCCAGCAGCGATTTTGGATTTGTGTGCGCGTTTCTCCAAATTCTAAGTCCAGCCGATGCGTTGGCGAAGCGGACTTAGCAAATTTGTGGATCGAAGCAAACGGCGAAGAGTACGGGTAAGTTAAAGAGAAAACTCTAACTGCCAGTGTGCAAGTGCTTTTCTTGGAGAAAGGTCGCATCATCGCAGAAGAAGCGTTACCGTTGAGGTAGGTTAAAAATCATCGCAATTGAAGTTTGAACTGTTTTCTAATACTTTCATTATCTTATTTCATGTTTGCTGCTGCTTGACGCAGGAACTACTATGCAGGACTAGACTATGGACTATGCAGACTAGCAGTGCTACTGGACGATGAAGGCGTTTATTCCCCGTCGTTGTTTCATGTTTGCTCCTGTTTGACGTGGAAACTATGTCGCAGCATTTCACCACTGGAAATACTGGTGATAGATGTGAACTACATGCAATTGGCCATGCAGGCAAACAGTGCTACTGGACGATGAAGGCGTTTATTCCCCGTACACGCAGCTGAAAGACGCCACCGCAAACAAACTAACCCATCGGGCAAAAAACCGGCTGAGAGACGGCTGAGCTGTGTCATCGATGATCGCTTATTCAAGCGGCACAAACAGAACGCACAGTGGCCAACTACCGGGATAAAAGTCAAAAAACAAATTTGCGATTTTTGGAAACTTGTTAATTTATTCTGAAACTAGAGTGTTAAATTTAGTTAACACCAAAATATTATGGTTCATAGTCCAATATTTTCGGAGTAACAGCCTGTCAAAGTCGAAAAAGTGTGAAAAAATTTAAAAATTTTCAATTTGTTTATGCTAACTATAATCTTTTTTTTTTCTCTTAAACTAAAAATCAAAAACTTAAAAAAAATTCTATTGTGGAAAGGGAGTTTGATTGTCATTTTTATAAAATTAAATTTGTTTTAATTTTTTAAGGATTACATCATCAAAAAAATGCGAACATATGAAAAAACCCATGTAAAATTATGGTTTTTTTTATAAAAGATGATTTTTTTATGAGCCGCGCTACAGGGTTCAACGATCAAATCGGGTGGTCTTGAGGTGATGATGTGTTTCGAGAAATAACACTCCTGATGGCGACAAAAATCTTTAAATATGCTACTTATTGATAAAGTTTATTCATAAGTTGTTTTAGATCACTGATTGGTGATGTTGAATAACAATGTTAGAATATGTTCCAATTCTTCAACAAACTGTTAATACTGTAGGCTGCGCTTGAAGTAGGTTCTGTTTCAATTAGGTGTTTTATTATACATTAAGGGGTTCCGTATCCATTCCAAAGCTGTTTATGTCTCCATTCAACAAAACATGCGGATACGGTACCCGTAGGATACGAATTGTCCTTACACAGATAAACGGAAACGACAGTTGGTAAACGAAAAAACATAAATGTAGTTGACCTGTAAGAAATTCCACCTGATTCAGGATTTTATAGACTAGCACATTGAATTCGGGTAATGATGTGTACAATTCTTGTTTTTTGGGTATTTACCTTAACTAATACGTTCAATCGACCGGGCAACAGTTTCGTACAGGTAAATATTTTTGAAGTTATCTCAGGTTTTTTAGATTTTATGATTTTTTGGTCAGTTCAGCATAATGTTTTGAGATAAAGTCATCATTCTTTCGAAGCATTTGAAGAGTTTAGATGGGTTTCTTTAAATATGGTGATATCATTCAGAACTTTCAACATAAAGACAATTCTAATCAGAATATAAAAAGGGCTGTTAAATATATTGAGAGTCATGTGAAAATTATTTCAAGTGCAATGAAAAATATGACAGTGAAGGTGACAAATTTGGAAATACAATACAAACGACGAATGCGTTACAACCAAAGAAATAATGCAAAATTTGAAATCAAAGAAAAATCTTGGCTAGATAAAGAACTTATAATAGACGATAATGTACAAAAGTGTCTCGGGCGCCCAAAGAAGAAGTTCTATCATTTATGTGTAAGGAATAAACGTAGAAGTGTCAGCAGTGAAATTCAAAGTATATATTCAAAATAGTGAAAATATTGAAGAACAGTTATATTATGTTCGGTTATTAGCGTATAAAGAAAAAAACATTAAGCTGTTGCATTCCATAGACCAAGTGCTGCAAAATCCGGAGTCATTATATGTCAGCACTGATGGTAATAGTTTGGTGTCTCCTGAGGAAGGTCTTGCATGTTTCATCGATAACGGGTTCTCCAAGTCTCAATACATAGACATTTACAAGGTATCGAAAAACCAATTTCCCTCTTATTCTTCAATTACTAAATTGAAAATACAATATGCTCCAAAAGAAGCAAATGTAACTATTAGTGAAACAAAGGCTAAAGTTCAGCTTCAAGCTCTTTTAAATCACACATCCTCTAGAATTACAAAGATGCAGAATGTTAAAATTTTAAATTATATGGAAAAAACATGTTGTAACTCTTTAGAGCTTGTATTGCTTTGTTCATGGGGTATAGATGGATCTAGTGGACATAGCCAATACCATCATAAATTTAGAGATTTTAATGGAACAGATTTGTCTGATTCTGATTTACTTGCTACGGCATTAACTCCTATCCGTCTTTATTCTAGCTCAAACGAACAACAAATTTTTTGGTTGAATCTTTTGTCTCAGAGCACCAGGTTTTGTAGACCAATTATGATCGAGTTTGCAAAAGAGACAAAAGAAAAAGTTTTGCAATCCATTCAGGAAATAGAATCAGAATTGTCTTCCTTAGTACCATTTAAGATAGAATTAAATGATACTAAGCATATTTATGTAAAATTTTGTTTTTATATGAGTATGATTGATGGAAAAGTATTGGCCTACGTAACAAATTCGCTTTCCATGCAAAATTGTTGTATTTGTGGAGCAACGCCTAACGATATGCGTAGTATAATAAGTTTGAAAAATGGATTTTTAGCAAAAGAAGAAAATCTTATGTTTGGAATTTCTCCTTTGCATTGCTGGTTACGATTTTTTGAATATCTGTTACATATCTCGTACAGACTTGATATTAAAAAATGGAAAGTTACAAAACTCTACAAGCCTTTGTACATGTCTCGCAAGAAAAGCATTTTAGAAAAATTGAAAAATGAATTTGGGATTAAAGTTGACGAGCCAAGACCTATGGGTGGTAACAGTACAACGGGCAATACTTGTCGACGAGTTTTTTTCAAATGTTACTTTGTTCAGTAATATTTTAGGTGTCGAGGAAAAGCTTGTTGAAAGGTTTAGAAATATTTTGATAGCGATTAATTGTTCAGAATCAATTAATCCTAAACCAATTAGTTTATACTGCATTGATACTTATGATTTATTTTTACAAAAGTATCATTGTGCACCGAAGCAGGCATTTTATACCAATGTTTTGGCTCATATTGGTGAAATTATAATGCATGCTCCAGCACCTCTTGGAACATAAGGTGAAGAAGCAGCAGAAGGTCGAAATAAAATATTTAGGAAAGACCGAAGAGATCATGCTAAGAAGTGCTCAAAAATTCTCTACATGAGAGGTGTTTTTATGCAAGGGCTTTATTCTTAGGACCCTTATATAAGTTCCATTTCACTTGGTAAAAGTATGCAGGGAACCAGCAAGCTAACAAGATATCCTGATGACGCTAAAACATTTTTTGTATATAGGACCAATAATAAAAATAGTAATAATGAAAATCCCGACGAAATTCAGGAAAATTCACCTGAACCGGTAACATCATCTCAAGGAAGTGATAATAATTCCTCAAACGGATCTGACACGATAGAGGGCTATGACGAAGTTTTGATAACATTTGATAATTTAAACATTAGTTTTGAGCCTGATATACATTTGACTAGATTCGTATAGAATTTCATTAATATAGAATAGTTACTGATTTATCAATTTTTACATTTTTATACGTACAATCGTAATTTATAACGGAAAAAACTGAAATTAATTTAAAATAATATTTAATATTCAAATCTGCTTTGTACTTTACTACAAGTAACTGGTTTTGGATAACAATTTTACTGTTCATATTTATTATATTTATTATATTATGATTATTTTATATTATAATATTTTTTATGTTATTTGTATTTTTGACATACTTTATCAATTGTACTTAAATTACTTTTTGACGCTATTTTTTAGGCTGAATGTTCGGAATATTTTCAAATCATAAAATAATGCTATGATTTTTAAATATTTAATATTTGTTTAATTATTTTAAAATTATTCCTTCATTAAGTAATAATAAGTAGTCTAAAGCATATTTTTTATACCATCAAACGTAAAGCAATTGCATACATACAGGCGCAAGAGTACATGAAAAAACTTTTTTTTATGATTTTTAATATGCAAAAGTGCAAGAATTATCCAAAATTTATCATATTTCGTTTCCAATAATGTCCGCTTGCACATATCACTCAAATTCTTCGGTAAATAAAGGCACTAGACTTTTATCCCAGTATTTGTATGAGAGTGCCCACACTGGAACGTTTCATGCTTGCACGAGTTAACACTTCCACTTGGTGTAAGGGTTTTTGAGAGTTCGGATTCCTCGGACAGAGTAACGTAGTTATGAGCCAAACTGAGAATATCTTTATTTCTACATTTTTATCTTTATATATGCTAAAATGTTTCTATATTACAATGTGTGGGAACGGGATGGATGGCTGAGGACATGTTGTTTTGTTGGTTGATTTATGGTGGTCTGGAATACCTGAAGTTTTGGCGGATGCATATGTTTATTCAGGTTCCAGGGGAATTCCAGTACGGGTTGGCGGATGCATATGTTTATTCAGGTGCAAGAGTACAGGTGATCATAAAATTGGTGATTAGCTTTTATGATGTCGCTGATTATGTTTTATGTTGGGGTTGATCTGATGTAGTTTTAGAAGTAGGCTGTCCTCGGATGTTTATGACTGTTCTTTTTTGCTTTTGTTCCAAGTGAAGCTCTTCGATTCTAATCGAATATGATGCATCTCTTTCCTAAGTTCCACATGTATTGAATAAAGATGTTCGAGACTGGGGTTTAGCACGTTGTTTACTGATGTAACGTTTATGCCATAGATAGGGAGATTCAGCGATGACCCATGTAGTTCTGTTTTGTTATTTGAAATCTCTTCCTCATTCAGGAATATTTTACAAGATTTGTATGACAAGAGAAACGAGCCTGTCAGATCTCTTCTTTAGACCGCATGTGGTTTTTATTGTAAATTCAACAGCTGAGTTGATAGGAATGTGCATCATGTCTAGATGGATAATTTCGAATTTTGCTGGGTTCGCTACAAAATCACGTGCTGCTTGCTGTCCTCGTAGAAGGGCTGGGACACATTCGCCGTTATCTTCTTGCAATTCTTTTAAATCATAGATATACTTGTTGCCGTTTGGTATGATGAAGAGTTGAGAGTTTAGGGATAGGTAAAATTGTTTGGGTACATGAATTTTCTTATTCCTATTTGTTATATCGTGCAATTCTATTTTCCTATATACTTCGTTTGTTGTTTTTGGACAGCTGATTATGAATAACATTTCGTCTTTTTTGGTGGCTATTTTTGTGCTCGTGTATGATAACGCATCCGAAATTGTTTCGACAGGAAGATTTTGTTTTCTTATATCACTAATAAATCTATTTCGCTTTTACTTAGTTTGCGAGGATTTGTTATACCCAATTTTGTCAAAGTAATGCTATCTATAACAAGAGATAATTTTTGTGACAAGTATTTAAGGTTTAGGAGGATGTTGAGAGAAAAGAAATCTATTGAAGATTCTCGCGAAAGTTTAAGAGCACCTTTGATTTGTTTTAATATATCCGTTAGTTGAAGCGTAAGATTATTATTTATCCTAATTTGAATATTATTGTTTACTATCAATTCGTTTAGTGTAGAGTTTATCAGTAGTAAGTCATTGGCGTCGGGACTTCCTGCTATAAATTTCCAAACGGTTCCTATCGAGTCCCATCTTTTAATTCTATGAATAGGGAAAATATCTCTTAACGATTCGTATGCGTTTGTGAATTCTTGTCCGATCATTGTTCTGAATAGGGTTTCTTCGAGAGATTTAAATTCTTCTGCTAGGACTTTGATTTCGAGTTGTATGTTTGAAGTATTGAAATGGTGGATATAGTAGTTATTACTGGTTGCTACTCTCGCGTCACCTCTATTGAATGCCAGTATTGGTATGTTATCTAAATTAGAAATTGTAATGTTTTGGCCATCACTCCAATGTAGAGTCCTGTGAGGATAAATTTATGAAGATTTTATTTTTAAATCACTCTTGTGGATCCTTTTTCCTTCTTTAGTTAAAACAGTGGTTCTATTAACCTTCTCTATCTCTACCTTCCTATACGGTTTGGCTTGCTTAAGCCTTCGTTTTGTTTTCATATACGCCTGAGAATTTACAGTTATAGTTTTGGGTTTTCGTGTTTTGTTGTGGTACTTTATATCCTTGTCCTGCTTTATTTTCAATTTATTTTGAACTTTTTGTAAGATTTTAGGAGTGCTTTCGTTAGGTGTTATGAATTCAATAGGACTAATGTTAGTACAGGAATGTATGGAATGGTTGTATTTATGAATTGCCATCGTTACCAAATCTGAAACGGATTTGTAAGGATGTTCAGTTTTTGTTATACGATATATTTCTAGTAAAGTTGAATGGAACCTTTCAACTACACCATTCATTTCGCTCCTTCCAGTAGCTGTCAAATAAGGAGTAATTCCATATCTATAAAAAAAATCTGTGATTTCCCGTGAATTAAATGACTTTAACAATAATGTGAACAATAATGTCTGGAGGTCTATGTTTTAGTATTACATCTTGTAAAGCAGGTAATACATCAACAATGGCTCTAGAGCCTATTTTTACTGCTTGTGCATATTTTGAAAATTTATCGACACAAGTTAAAAAGTGATGGTTTTCCAAGAAAAGGATGTCGATATGCAATATCTCGAAAGGTGTTTTTGGTAAAGGGGTTTTTTGCATTGGTGGATTTATTGGGTTTCTGTCATACTTGCATTCGTTGCATGTGCGGCAATTGCGTATGAAATATTTGATTTGTGCTGACATTCTTGGAAAATAATACTGCTTGAGGATTTGAGTTCTGTTTTCTTCGTATCCTCTATGTGCCCTGCTATGTTCTTTACTTATTATATCTTGCTGATCGTTCTGGTTTTCTACATCTTGCAGTAATTGTTGTGTAAAACGAATTTTTAGCATATTTTGTCTTCCAAAATTTTGTTTATATACCTCCTGTATTTTCCCCATCAAAGGTTCACTGGTGGATATTCCATTCAATTTTGAAAAATCAAAATGTGTTTTCAAAACATTCAGTAAGCTTTGATCAATAGTGTTAGAGATCGTGATATGCTTTCGAATGATGTTTGGGAATGGTTGAGTAGTAGAAATTTTATCGCATCCTTCGCTTAAAATAACTTGATGTCTGAATGCATTTAAAGGGGCTTCGGTTGATGGAATGTAAAAATTATCGCTTTCGTTTGCAGAGTGCTGAGTAGCGGTCATAGAATAAACCATGCGACTCAAAGCATCTGCTACTACGTTAGTTTTCCCTGGCTTATAAATAATTTCGTAGTCGTGTTCTTCCAAATATGCTTACCATCGTTTTAGTTTGGCGTTAGTATTTTTTTGAGACAGTGTAAACGTGAGGGGTTGATGGTCTGTTAGGATTTTGAACTTAGCACCATATAGATAATTACGGATTGCTCTGTTAATGGGTTAGGATCCGACGCCTCTAGAAGGCTACACAGGCTCTCCTTTCCAATTCCTATTCCGTCACGTCCCCGACGTGCAGAGCGGTAACATGTATCATCGTATATCTAAGCTTGGGTAAACGGGCTGGTTCCAACCCCTTGGGCGGATGGGGGCGCATGGCTAAACAGGAGGGGGGTGGGCAGCGCGGGTAACCGGGCTGTCTGAACGTCGGGGGGACAGCCAGACGCTAAACTTAACTGCTCCGAGGCCCTCCAGAGGTACTGGGGGCTCGAGCGCGGGGCCAGTCACCCTGCCTCGAGTAAGAACACGACTACGAAAAGCATCATGGAGAACCTTCGAACTGGACTCAACGGCAACCGACCCCTGCAACGCCCCCGGACATTGATAATGGGCTCATGGAACGTACGCACTCTGCACAGAGCCGGAGCCTTGAAGCAACTAGATGACGCCCTAGCCACACTGAACATGGACCTTGTAGCACTACAAGAAATACGATGGCTAGGGAATGGTGTGCTAAGCAGACGTGGTGAAAAACGGTACCACTTGTACTACAGCTGCCACGACCGCCACCATATGCTCGGAACGGGTTTCGCCGTGGGTCCGCGGCTGAAATCCGAGGTCATCGACTTCAAGGCTATAGACGATAGGCTATGCACCCTGCGCATGCGAGGCAAATTCTTCAACATCAGCCTCATAAACGTTCACGCCCCTACCGAAGACAAAGACGAAGAGGAGAAGGACCTTTTCTACGGCCGCCTCGCAAAAATCATTGATAAGTGCCCTAAGCATGACCTCAAAATCATCTTGGGGGACTTCAATGCAAAAGTCGGTAGGGAGCCAATGTATCGCCAATACATTGGTGATCACAGTCTACATGAGCACAGTAATGACAATGGTAATAGATTGGTCCAACTTGCAGCAGCAAGTAATCTGGTTGTGGGAAGTACCAAGTTTGCGCGTCGGGACATCCACAAAGCTACTTGGGTGTCCCCAGATGGAGCCACCTCCAACCAGATCGACCACGTGCTGATAAGCCGCCGAAGACAGTCGAGCCTGTTAAACGTCAGAACCTATAGAGGAGCCAACATCGATTCCGATCACTATCTGGTTGGCTTAGTGATATGTTGCAGAATCGCCCGTCCCCGTGACAAAGGGGATGAGGAAAAAATGCAGGCCCGGCTCAACACGGACTCCCTAAAGGACGCTAAAGTCCAACAGGCATTCGAATCCGCTTTAGGTGAGTCTCTATTACCAGCAAATCCATACAACACTACGAGCGAACGGTGGAGCGCTCTAAAAACAAAGATATTGAACTGTGCAAAATCCACACTACCACCACGTCGGGGCAACACCAAATCTGGCTGGTTCGACGACGAATGTAGACTTGTGACGGAACGTAAGAACTGCGCATACCGAGCAATGCAGCAGCGGCATAGAACGCGGGCATGCGCAGAGAATTACATACGGCTCAGACGAGAAGAAAAAAGAGTACACCGCACCAAGAAACATCAGTGGGAAGAACAACGAATGCAGGAGCTCCAAGGAATCAGAGTGCGATACGGCCCAGGAAAATAGTTTTACCAAGAGATAGCAGGTCATCGAAAAACCTTTATACCTAAGGTGACCTGTTGTCGAAATAAGGATGGAAATCTGGTCAGCTACCAGCCAGAGGTCCTCTCGCGATGGGCTCAGTATTTTGATGAATTACTAAATGATCAGTTCAACGAACAGCTAGAGGCTCCACTAGCGGATGATGTCATGCTACTGCCACCTAGCATGGACGAAACCCGAAAAGCAATCCGTCGGTTGAAGAATAATAAAGCACCCGGCACCGACGGAATATCAGCCGAACTGATCAAAAACGGAGGTGCAGCACTTGAACGCGAAATTCATCAAATAATTACTGAGGTGTGGGATAGCGAATCGATACCTTGTGATTGGAATCTTGGTATCATCTATCCCATATACAAGAAAGGAGACAGGCTACAGTGCAGCAATTACAGGGGTATTACGGTGTTGAATACCGCCTATAAGATCTTCTCCTTAGTCTTGCAAGAGAGACTTGTCCCATTCGTAGAAGAGATAGTGGGAAACTATCAGAGGGGATTCCGAAAAGGAAAATCAACCGCTGACCAGATCTTCACCATGCGGCAGATCTTGGAGAAGATGGCGGAGCAACAACTCCAATCTTTCCATCTCTTCATAGACTTCAAAGCCGCATACGACAGCATAGCCAGGGTAAAACTTTACGACGCAATGAGCTCTTTTGGAATCCCGGCCAAGCTTACCAGGCTTGTTAAAATGACCATGACCAACGTCACATGCCAGGTGATGGTGGATGGAAAACTCTCAAGGCCCTTTGCTACCACCAAGGGTCTGCGCCAGGGCGATGGGCTTGCCTGTCTCCTTTTCAACCTGGCGCTAGAGAGGGCCATCCGAGACTCAGGAGTGGAAACCTCGGGGACCATCTTCTACAAGTCAATCCAGATTCTGGCATACGCTGATGACATAGACATCATTGGTTTGCGGCTCTCCTATGTAGCAGAGGCTTACAAACGGATTGAGCAGGCGGCTGAGAACCTCGGTTTGGAGATTAACGAGGCAAAAACCAAAATGATGGTGGCACCGTCAGCGGCCCTGCTAACAAATACTAATGCGAGTCTACGCAGGGGTGACGTACAGATAGGTGAGCGAACCTTTGAAGTCGTCCAAAACTTCACCTATCTTGGGTCAAAAGTCAGCACCAACAGTAGCATAGAAGTTGAATTACGCACAAGGGTGCTGGCAGCCAACCGGTCATACTACAGCCTGAGGAAACTTCTCCACTCAAAATACCTGTCGCGACGGCTGAAGCTGGAACTATATAAAACACTCATAGTTCCAGTACTCACATACGCCTCTGAGACATGGACCTTGTCCAAAACTGACGAAACCCTCTTAGCCGCGTTCGAGAGGAAGATGCTCAGAAGGATTTTTGGCCCCGTATGTGTGGAAGGACAATGGAGGAGCCGATACAATGACGAGCTCTACGAACTGTACGATAGCCTCACTGTCGTGCAGCGAATTAGACTCGCCAGGCTCCGGTGGGCTGGTCATGTCATTAGAATGGCACCGGACGACCCAGCCCGTAAAGTCCTTTTAGGCTGCCCACATGGACAGAGGAGGCGTGGTAGGCCCAAACTGAGATGGAGTGATGGCGTGGATGCGTCCGTCAAAAAGGCCGGGATCAACGATTGGCAGACGACGGCGCTCGACCGCGAGCGGTTCCGGTTTCTCCTGGAGCAGGCCAAGACCGCCAAGCGGTTGTAGCGCCTGATAAGAAGAAGAAGATAATTACGGAAGATTTTTAATGCCCAAATTATTGCAAGCATTTCTTTCTCTGGTACTGAATAAGATTCTTCTGTTTTAGTAAGTGAACGCGAACCGAAATGAATAGGTTTGTCCTTCCCTAACTCTCCTTGCGAGAGAACAGCTCCAATGGCAAAATCAGAAGCATCTGTTGTTAAAATGAAGGGTTGACTATAATCTGGGTAGATTAAAATATCTGACGATGATAAAATTGTTTTCATTTTTTCAAAACATTCAACCTGTGCCAATGATAAAGTTATCTTTCTATTCGAGGTGCAATTCTTTTCGCCTCTTAGAGAGCTGGTTAATGGTTTCGCTATTTTAGCAAAATCTCGATTGAATCTTCTATAGTACCCCATCAGTCCTAAGAACGATCGAAGTTGTTTTATTGTTTTTGGAACAGGAAACGTTCTTATCGATTCTATTTTGTTGTTGTTCGGTTTTATACCCTCACTCGAGACTATATGTCCAAGAAATTCAATTTCCTTATGTAGAAATTCTGATTTATCTAACTGGACTTTCAGATTTGCTTTATTTAGCGTATCGAGAATAATGCTTAAATTGTGCAGATGCTATTTTACAGATTTCCCAAATACGATAACATCACCCATATAAATATAGCAAATTTTTCCTATGAATTCTCTAAGGACATCGTCTAAAGCACGTTGGAAAATTGCTGGAGCATTTTTTAGTCCAAATGGCATACGGATGAACTCGTATTTTCCATTATTTATCGAGAACGCTGTTTTTTCGATATCAGCAGATTTCATCTTAATTTGATGGAATCCTGATGCAAGATCCAAAGATGAGAAAAATTGTTGCCCTTTCAATTGATCCAATACATAGGATATTTCTGACATTGGGTATCGATCACTTATTGTTTTCTCAGTTAGTTTCCTATAGTCGAATACCATTCTAATTTTTTTTTGTCCTGAAGCATCATTCTTTTTTGGTACTATCCAGACAGGAGAAGTCCAAGCCAATCTGGATGGTCTAATTATACCTGAATCCAAGAGGATTTTTATTTGATCGTTTACTTCGGCTGTATACGCTGCGGGATACGGATACACTTTCTGATGTACGGGAATATCGTCAGTAGTATGTATTGTACACTCTACGTTAGGTGTACATGACAAAGCCAAGTCTGGTTTGTGGAAAACATTATTATTTTTGCTCAATACTTCTTTTAGCATATCCTGTTGTGTTGAATCAAGATGATCTACCCGAAAATCCACAAGATAATTTTCTCTCACAGCTTGATAGGAGTGTAAAGGGATGGTAAATGGCAATCCACTGTCGGTGATAATTGTAAGGATATTATTTTTAAAAGCATAATTGAGCTTCAAGCGTTTTTAAAATTGACGTACCAAGAATTCCTAAGAAGAATGAATGAAAATCGTGCATAATAAATTGAAATTGTATGCTAGATCTAGGGTAAAAAATTGCAATGTCAATGGCCGAAGTAGCGTTAAATTTGCCTGTGGCACTAATTATACTACAAGAAGAATGCTCGTATGGTTTTGAGTGCATGTAGGCATGTGCGAGTTTGGGCGATATTAGATTAACACTAGACCCACTATCTATCAAAATTGGAAATTCTCCCTGTGTTGTCCGCAAAAAGATGTATGGGAGGAATGGCTTCACCATTTTGCGGCCCAATCTAAAAAATGATTCTCTTCTTGGTACATGCTATTAGTTGGTTCATAAGTTGGTCTTAAATTTCCATTAATTTCCGTTTCGTTTAATGGTGGTACTCCTGGAACATAGTCTAACGGAGCATCTACTGCATATGTTTGCCTTTGTTGTTCTGTTCCCTTACGTTCCTGACTTCTATTTGCATAATTAAGGGATTTCGATCGTATGGATGGATCTACTTCCATAGGCACTGGATAGCCGTTATTATTATGCTCAGCTGGATTTTTTCTAATGTTATAATTATTTGGTATATTCATATTTTGGCCATATTGATTGGCTGGACCAATATATTCTCGATTGGTATGATTCCTAGTGTGACTATACTGAGGGGTGGGAAAATTATTCCTTGGATGGAAATTTTGGCCCAGATTCGAAAAATTTCTAGGCGGCAAGGGTGGATCTGGGTAGTTTTGGCTATGATAACCAGTCCTCCTAGAAGGTGGTGTATAAAGGTCTCGAGGTTAGGGAATGTGGTTAAAACGAAGTTCAGATTTGAATGGTGCTGACCTCAAATTCATATTGCAGTAATCTAAACAATAATTATAAACCGCGTTTAAATTTGACGGATTATTATTTTTTTAGCAAAAAACAGAGAGGATTATCCAAACCTCTTATAAAGCAATCCAAAGCTTTCTCTCGGAAGTATGTTGAATAGGATTCGAAATTAGCAGCATATTTCGGATCGGTTTGAGCTTGAGCGATTATAGCGTTCTGTAGATCGTTTACTCTACTGAAATAACTGCGCAGGCTTTCACCTTGTTTCTTGCTGATCGCGCTGAGTTCGTGATCCAGTGTTTTCAATTCCCTTTTATCCTTATAGTAAACGAGTAGGGTTGATTTAATATGTGACCAACCACTTGTAACGCAGTTAGAGTTTAATACGTCAGCTGCTTCGCCCTTAATTTTCCGCCTAATTGTACTTTCGATCACGTGGTAGGCTGCTCGGAATCCCTCGGAAGTTTAGCGTACATTTGTAGTATGTGTTCCACTTCCATCACCCATCTCATTAATTCACTAGCTTTACCATCAAAAACTGGTAACTCTTTGACAAAATCTGGGATTTTACCCACTTGAATATACTCCTTATAGGACATGGTGTTTTCTGTGACCATCCTGTTTTTAAAATATGCTTCCTGTCTTTTCTTTTTCCTATCAAAATTTTTAGTCATACACCTTGGAATGCACTTTTTTTGAATTGATTCGTGTGATTACTATCAGGTTTAAGATTCTAATTTTTTAAATCCCTGGAAAATTTCTTGAATTGTTTTCTTCACTTTTTTATCGTTCACTAATCTTGCTTAAAAATAAGGTGACTCACAGTAAAATCAATGTAAAACTGATGAAGCTCATGCTCTGTCGTTCTTCGAGGCTGCTTGATGTTCCGGGTGGTCCTTTTTGGATGGTGGTCCTACTACGGGTCCTCGGCTTGTTTCGGAAGAAATGTTCGCGAATTGCAGTATCCGGTGATTTTGTTAGGTGGTGGTCCTTCGTCGTTTGTGCAGGGTTTATATTTTCAAATTACCTCACTTTGATTTCAGGTCCCTATTCGGGCGCCAGTTAACACTTCCACTTGGTGTAAGGGTTTTTGAGAGTTCGGATTCCTCGGGCAGAGTAACGTTGTAGTTATGTGCCAAACTTTATTTCTACATTTTTATCTTTATATATGCTAAAATGTTTCTATATTACAATGTATGGGAACGGGATGGATGGCTGAGGACATGTTGTTTTGTTGGTGGATTTATGGTGGTCTGGAATATCTGAAGTTTTGGCGTATGCATATGTTTATTCAGGTTCCAGGGGAATTCCAGTACGGGTTGGCGGATGCATATGTTTATTCAGGTGCAAGAGTACAGGTGATCATAAAATTGGTGATTAGCTTTTATGATGTCGCTGAGTAGGTAAGCGGTTGCTTATTCGTCTCAGGCCTTTCCATTATTGTAGATATTGTAAAAAATAGAAGATACGTGACGATGGATGATAACTCACGCATACACGCATACATTGTTTTGATTTTTATTCTAAAAGCAATGCTTTGCTCCCCTGCCTAATGCTTTCTGACAGACAACCTCTCGTGCATAATTAGTTTTTTTTGAATATCAATAGCGTTGGTTTAATACAGTGTGCAAGTTATAATATAATTCTAAAATGAACGCTTTGCCACCATCTTTACATTGGTTGGACGCTAGAAATTCCTACAATGCTGAAGCAGTAGGAAAAGGTTTCAAATCTATCTACTCTTAGCCAGCTGGCGTACTTGTATTGTTGATTAACTATATAAATATTAATAGGTGACGCGACGATTGCAAGAAAAACAGTTTCTCGAGTTGAAACGTGCACTTCAAATAATCGAAATATAAGTTCGCCGCCACCGCTGGTGTATTATAAAACTACGAAAACAAAACCAAAAAAAAACAGCCATGCCGGTGCCTTCACGTAGATTTGAAGATGAATCTTCCGTTTATGATCCATTAGATGTAGTGCGCAGTGAATACGCATCGATGAGTTATGACGAAAGATCTTTGATTAACATTCAAAGCAACAATATGCCGCTACAACCTGCACCTAACAACAATAACCTGCATCAAACCGAACTTATATGCAAAGAAATAGAAAACTTTAGTTATGAAATAAAAGAAAACAACAAACAGATATACATACTGTCGAAAGCCATGATTCAGTTTAAGCATGCTATAAAACGGCCGAAAAATGTATTACCACCAAACATTACAAGTGTATTCGATTTTGATAAAATAAGTTGTGAACAACAGTTGATGTTTTTTGAAGCATTTCTCGAAGATAAGGAGAGTTTTCAAAATTTTCTAACAGATTTACGTCGATCTTTAAATGCAAATTCACCTGAAAATAATATGAATGAAGCTCTTCGAACATTGTTTGAAGACCATTTTCTGTAAAAAATGTAGTTGGACGGGTGCTGGAAAAAATGAATTAAAAATTCCTTTTCGTAATTTTAAATCCATACATAAACTATTTCGTGAAATAAGTGGATTAGAGAAAAAACGGATTATCAGCTGTGGAACTGTTTTTAAAAAAATCTTAAAAATGCAAATAGCAGAGTGTAATGTAAACACCTTCGCAAAAATGTTTGTATTGATCGAAAACCTAAAACCGTATGTTCGCACAAGATGTTTAACCTTAACGAAGAATTGGTTTCGTCAAAATATCAATTGAGCAGAATGGACCGTAGTGATTTGAATGGATGCTATTTTAAAAATTCCCGTGAAGATTTGGAAAACATTTATAAAGACTTTGATAGTAAATATCAATAATTGGTAAACGAAGCTGGTCCAAGCCGATACAAGCAAGTGCCGTACTGTTCTTTAGGTAAGTAAAAAAACATTGCTCTACAAGCAAATAAGAGCGTGTGCAGTGAATGTGCTTGTGTGAAGAGCGTGAACTGTAGTGAAGAAGTTGTGTATGAAAATAAAAAGTGCAGTGATTTTTGCAAAAAAAGAAAGACTTTTTGCTTTAAAAAGTTTAAAATAGTGAAACAGTATACATACCATTGCAAAAAACTTATGTTATTTAAAATAGATATAACAAAGAAAAGAAGATTTTATTTAGGTGAAAGTGATTAAAAAAATAAAAATGTGCAGAAACATGAATTAAGGCAGAATATAACGTATATATACATAATTTTTTTGTTTATTCGCAGATACTTCATCTGATGAAGTTAGTGATGGAGCATCTGACGGAGCATCAGGTGAGCTTCCTCCCATAAAAAGAAATCGAATCGATTTTATTGAAAATATCTCCGGCCAGGGGGATGTAGTGCGATTGGGGCTCACGATCACGAGGACATTAAACCGGATGAGGACGACTGCTCTGAGGAAGATGATGAGGCAGTCGATTGGGACGATGTGTACCGTATGTTTGATGACATGTCTTTAAAAGATTGTTTTCGACACCTTGCGGTTGCACACCAGCTCCCCCGTTCAGTGGTCAATATGATGCTGGCCATCCTACGGGAGAAACTAGATTTAAATCTTCCTAAAGATGCGCGGACATTGATTGGTACACCAACCCGTGTTAGTAGTCAAGTTGTGTCTATCCGGGGAGGTGATTTTTGGTATGGAAGTTTAGGATCTGCCCTGACAAAATACATTACACCTGTAACTGTTTCAAACATATCTATTCCTGAAGAGACACAGTTTTCATTGGAGGTGTCAATCGACGGGCTACCATGGAACAAAAGTGGGCCAATCCAGCTTTGGCCCATTCTTATGAAGGTGGTAGAGTTGCCAAAGCTTCCGATTATGACGGTGGCCACATTCAGTGGAACGGTAAAACCGGCAAGCATTGAAGAGTTTTTGCAGTCGCTAGTAGATGAGCTGAATGAAATTCAGCAAGGAGGTTTGAGCGTTGGCGAGAAAACGTTGAATTTTAATGTTCGCAATTTTCTCGCTGACTCGCCGGCTCGAAGCTTCATAAAAGGTAAGTTACATAAAGCTTATGAAAGATGTCAAACATTATACTAATAGATCTGTTTAATTTTACTATTTTATTTTCAGCAACAACAAGCTTCAATGGGATGCACGGTTGTTTAAAGTGTTCTTGTGTAGGAGAATACATTCCCCAAGGTAAAAAAGTTTTTTTCGATGCATTGGATGCTCCCCTGCGTACGGACGCAGGCTTTCGATCAAGAGTATGTGCGTACCACCATAAATTGTGGCGTTCGCCGTTAGAAGATTTAGATAATTTTGATTTGATAAAAAACGTGCCTGTTGGCGAGCGTTTGCACCTTATTGATCTGGGAGTGACCGAGAAAATACTCCGAGAGCTTCTAGAAGGCAAATTTGAAAGATGTCCTCGGTGGTCCCCTCAACTAAAGGAAGCTGTTTCTCGATTTACAAGACAGGTACGACTTCCTTCTGAAATACGCCGTTCGCTTAGAAGCGTTCGGTATGTCGCTTTTTGGAAGGGTACCGAATTTCGTACCTTCCTGCATTATACGAGTGTTGTGGTCCTGAAAGACTGTTTAGATCCTCACGTATACAGTCACTTCTTACTCTATTTTTGCGGTATAACAATACTATCTTCTTCGTTCTACCAGCACTTATGGCGTCGTGCAAAAGATTTCCTTTCCAGATTAGTAAAGGATTTAGGCTCGATTTATAGTCGTGCACACTTGACAAGCAATGTCCACAATCTTCTACACGTGTATGAAGAGGTTGTAATGTTTGGACAGCCTGACAATTTTTCTGCATATTGCTTCGAGAATCATTTGCAGCAGATCAAAATTTCCAACATGCTGTGGAACACCCATTTGAATCTCACCGTGGTATGAGGCAAGGTGACGGGACTCAGACAGACTCTAAATACAAAACTAAAGCCTTAGGATCGTAGTTAAAAACGGTAAAAGTGTGACATCCACGTCGTGGAGTAGGATTGCTGGCATGTTAAACGGCAAAACATAGCTTCTGCAGTAGTGGCAAACAATATTGTCCAAGATATTAGTGGAGAGTCTTCCGCTTTAGCCGACAGCAGCAAGACAGCAAAAGGCTAGACTTGTTTAATGCTAGCTTGGATATTGTTTCAAATCATCTTGGACTACAGAAAAAAGAATTAAGAATATTTGATCACGATTTGAACAGCTGATAAGAACATTTAAATAATGAACAAGAATTAGAGTCATTTAATGACAATTTAGGAAATGGAATTTTTTAACAGATGTGCTGTCATATTTAGAAAATAACTTAGATCAAAGTAACAGAGAAAATCTTATGATTAAAGAAACAAGAGATTTAATATTTTCAAAAAACGTTATTTGAGCGAGTTAACTATTGTTGCCACAGCCCTTTTGCCCAGACGTACCTAGCTTTATGACAGCTACCTATAAAATAGGCATCGACTGCATAAACAACCGATCATCTAGACAGCGACATCATAAAATACCCTTAAAAGACACATCCGCCGATCATCGTTACTCTCGCACAGATGTATCCGCTGACCTGTGTTGGAAATTCCCCGATAAACCGCCAAACTTAAGATATTCCAAACCGTCATAAAACAACCGATGAAATTATAAGTCTTCAGCCATCTATCCCGTTCGCACACATATTAGGGGTGACAAACGATACAAATGTTCCAAACAAATATATTACCATTTTTGAATGAATAAATAAAAAAATGCGCCTCAACATACCAGAATGATATTTAGAAAATATCAAGTGATATTTAGAAAATGTTACAACCATAATTTCAATTGTGTTTCAATTTTACTTTTCGTAATATGTTAGTGATTTTTACTAGTTATTTTTCCTTATATTTAATTAGCTATGCGAAGGAGGAAAACATGATACGAAATTGTATGTAATGAAACGTAAAATTTAAATATCAAATGTTTATTTTCAGCTATGGTGTGTTATTTTGCAGTACAAAAATATACTGATTTACGATAAGTCTCAAACCTAAACTTTTAAACATTGGTCTTGGGATGCATTCATTTTGGTTGCAGAAATTTGATGTTGAAATTTTGTCAGTTGTATAACTGGTGAAGTTGGTACGATTTTTGTTTAAAGTTTGAACTAATGTTCTAGTTGATTCGCCGACATATCCAAGAACTACAATCCTTCAAATATTTTGAAATACGTAGGTCAGTTATACAATAATATTCTTTGGATGCATGTACGAAAAAAATAAATTTCTCGCTGTCAATAACAGTAACAGTGTCATAATTTACCAGTATCCTTGAAAGGACCTAACGTTTATAGATCATGCTGACATAACTAATATCTCGCATTCAGTATGGTTTTATGGATGTGCATAGTTTTCATTTGTTCGGAGCTACATTAGAACTTATTAGAGCTGTTGAAATTGAAGAACATCGAAAGAAAACACGTGCAACAAATAAAAGGTGGCGCAGGAAGCGAACTCATGTCGTAACGGAGGTTTCCATGGTACGTGAATTAGCAGAAGAAAATATATGAGACTTCAAAAATTAGTTGCAAATGAGTGAAATAACTTTTAACCTCTTGCTGCAAAAAGTTCAATCACGAATTGCTAAACAAGACAAGGTGATGAGACTTGCGATTCCTCCACGTTCGCGGTTAATTTTGACGCTACGCTTTCTTGCAACTGGACGAAGCTTCCGGGATTTATCATATGCATCAATAATTTCTCCAAACTGCATATCTTCAATAATCATGGAATCATGTGCAGCAATTCAGGAAGGATTAAAACAATACATTTATCTATGATAGTATAAATGAAAATACTAGTTTGTCGTTGCAGTCGGCGTCACAAGTCCTTTTATTTGTTTGCAGCTGCCACAATCCATAGAAAAATGGATACGTGAAGCTGATCTATTTCAAACCCAGCGACAATTTCCCCATTGCTTAGGCGCAATAGACGGGAAACATGTGTTGATTCAAAAACCGGCGCATTCTGGAACGACTTATTTTAACTACAAAGGGAGCTTCAGTGTCGTATTGATGGCAGTTGTGAATGCTGAATATAAATTTTTATCCGTCGATGTTGGTGCAAATGGCCGTATTTCCGACGACAGAGTATTTCGTAATTCATCTTTTGGAAGACTGCTGCATGGCCAACATCTGAATATTCCGCCATCTGCTGAACTTCAAGGTTCAAATATCATCGCACCTTATGTGTTTGTTGGAGATGAAGCCTTTCAACTCACGGATAATTTGATGAAGCCGTACAATGCAGCATCTTTAACACCGCAAAAACGACAGTTTAATTATAAAGTATCCAGAGCAAGAAGTGTGGTAGAATGTGCATTTGGACAGCTCTCTGCACGTTTTCAAATTTTTCGTCAGCCTATTAGAGTCTCCCCACAAAAAGCTAATCAAATAGTATTGGCTGCATGTTATCTTCATAACTTTCTGCAGCTGCATTGCCAAAGTGCACCACATAATGACACAAACACCGTTCAACAAGAACCCTTGACAAATCTTGAGCCATCAAGCACTAGTTCTTCCCGGTCCGCTAACAAATGTGTTGTGTTTTTAAAATTTTTGCGGTGTTTCATTCATACCAATTTATTGCCTTGAAATGCTTCCTTAGCAATGTTTTTAATTATTTTCAGAAATACCAGCTGTAGATGAGAAAAATCTGGTTTTACCCAATTATATGTCTATTATTTAAGTTTAAAATGTATGACAACAAAACAGGCAGTTATTCAAAAGTTTCTTTAGCTAGTTTCTTACAGATAATTTCTTTAGTGATGGTGCAAGGTAGGTCTTGAAAGAGAAAGCAAACCCATTCATATTTATGTAGAAGATGTAACGCGGGTAGAATGTCTCGTCTGCACGGCTAACTATATGGCTATGCCCAAAAATTATAGTCGTTCAAGCCTATATACCTGCAAGGTTATAGCCGTTAGCCTTAAAAATACAAGCCTATTCTGTACAACGTTTGTTGAGTCATGTAAGAAGAATGTATGAAACAATGAATGGTAAAGTAATTAGAGTGAATAAAGATGGATTTAAATTTTGACATTTAGATTTGACAGTACTTTCACTTCTGACAGGGCGCATCCGGGAACATTGGTCTACTGATGAAAAGTAACAGTAGCATACTGGCCGTTGTGAATATTGCCCGATAGAATTTGCGAATAAAAATAATTTGATTTGCTTCTACTTTTCAAGCTATTACAGTCATAGTTATGAAAGTAATTTTGTGTATGCTTAAAGCATCAGAGCTTAAATTGGCTGCGTGTAGTAACGTGCTTCATCATTGAGTGTTGTAAGTAGAGAGGCAGTTAAATAACGTTTTTTGATTGAGAAGTCGAAGTTTGAGAGGTTAATCCTTTTATTCGTGTGTCGAAAATTCACTTTTCTTACATTGCAGAAGATCATACTACTGTCACGCGAAAAGAAACGAAGCAAAAATGAATTCTCAAAAAATTTTTAACGTCAAGAAATTTAGTCAAGTTTCGAACTCGTCTCCAGAAATCTGGGATATCAAGCATAGACGATATGGGAATCGCGAAGATAAAGCGAGAGCTATTGCAGATTTAGAATCGGTGCTTATTAAAGCTAATCCGTGCGCTACAGAATCTGATGTTTTGAAGAAACTAACTAACCTTCGGAAGAGCTATCAGCGAGAAAAGAGGAAAGGTCAGGAGTCGCAACGATCGGGGTCAGGAGTGATGGATATATATATACACCGAAGCTTTGGTATTATCCCCTCTTATCATTTCTTGGGGAAAGTTCTTCAATTACACCGTCAATTAGCAGCAACGCCGATCAGTTGCAATCTGCATTTCCCAATACTGAAACCACACCACCCAATGCAACCACAGAAAACCCAATAATATCCCCTCAACCTGTTGGAAGAAATTTCACAATGACCACACAAAACCGATCGGAAACAACAGAAATAATAGCCAATGCGCGGCGAATGTTAGAAAATGCGTTAGACGAATCAACGCAAATCCATGATTTCACGTTGGACGACACACAACCTGGCACAACCGTTTTTGAAGCACCGAGCCCTGTCCTGCAGCTAAACCAATTAGCTTATGTGGACACCCATAGTCAACCCGATCACAGCATGACAATCTCCGGCAGCATCAATGCTGCTGTGCACAAAACGGTTGTCAGAGATGAAAGAAATCGAAAAAAGAATACAGCAGCGACAGTTTAATTTACTGCACAGTAAAATTGATTTTATATTCGACGAGATGAACGACAATCGGAATACGGAAGACCATGTGAGAGAATGTATTTTTAATAAAATAGATAGTAAGGATAAGTTAGATAATTTTGAAAACCAATTAGCTGAACCTAATGGGGCATACGAAGAAAAGATTAGAACGGAAATTTTAAGATATGTATGTTTAAAGGAAACTCGAAATACCAAATTCATCAAACATTTGATTTGATATTTTCACGTGAATTTTTAGCTAAATGTAGCTGGACAGGGAAAGGAGCAAAAGGAGAAAAAAATAGCTTTTAAGGCATACACCAGCGTGATAAACTTGTTTTTGAAAATAGGGGTAACTGCGTTACAAATTCCAAGCAAAGAATTTGTTTGTGAATATATTTCAAACAAATTACGACACGCTCACAATAGGAGCCAAGCAATGGGAAAAAGGAGGTCAACACCCCATAAAACAAGAAAAGTTTGAAACTATAGTTGTATAAAATAAAGATGTAAGCCTTTCAAAAGAAAAAAAATGCTTCAGTTTTTAACTTCATTGAAATATTTTATATTGCCGTTCTCTTTTGGCGATACATATATTGTTAAATATTTCAATTTATTTCAAGAGTATCAAGCAAAGGAAAAAAATCAAGTCATTCGAACCTATTTTAAACGCTACCGACTTGCATTTTATACTAGGAGGATGACATTCATCCGTATAAGATGCTAAGTTATTCAAATTTCCTTTGCAAATGTTTAATGTGAATGAGCTCATATGTTTGTTGAAAAATTCTTCTCACGTTCAAGATTTCGCCCTTTAATAACTAGTGTTAATCCTCGTTGGGAAGCACTCTCAAACTTCACTACATAGTTTGATTTCGTTAGGAACCATTGATCCTTTTCACGATTCTTCAACATCAACCCTTCTCGAATATGAGCAGTACATTCACTGGTATTATGTTTTACAGTTGGATATTTTACTTTTTGGTTTGTACGCATGAAGTTTTGGTTGATTTGATCCAACTCTGCCAATCTGTTAGCAATTTGCTGAAGGCTTTTAGCCCCGCTTATAACAAGCGGTTTAATCAACCTTAATTTGTTTTCGAATTTGTAGGTTGAGATGTCAGGCAGCGGTCCAAACCTATTTACATCGTCAGCTATGTACAACAAATTATGTACATTGCTCGTCATCCCATTTTTGCCAAAAATGTCGTCATAGTCTAAGACGACTATGACTTTTTAAGCATTTGTTCCGCTTTTTTCCAATAGCATTTGTAAGCAGAGGATGAGAGAATAGTTATAGACAATATGAACATTTTTTGTTGCTATTTTGTTCTATCACTTATAAACTCCCTCAGAACAACTAGACTGCCATAATGTAGGAAGGAGCTAAATTCTGTTGCCTTCCACTTTTCTAAACATTTTAACGTTCTGAACTTCCGATGTATTTCAGAAGGCAGCTGAATTTCTATCAGCATTTTTGAGATTCTGTCACACTCCTGAGCTGACCATCTTCTTTGGCTATCACTCTCCCCATATTTCCATCTTTTTAGTAGCTTTTTAACTACCCCATGATCGATCAGATGGAGACGGTCCGCTACTATAACATCATCAATTATGTTGAAATTAATCAAATCCAACAAAGGAGTCATTTTCTTTTGATGATGCGGCATGTATGCACCTCTTCGAAACTCCTCATCTGTTCGTTTTGCGGCTTCAATACCCCTAAAAATTGTTCTATGATTTTCCATTGTACCTTGTACCACACATTTCATACACCCATGCAGCCCATTGAAATTAGCGATACCTGTAAATGAATACGATACAAACAAAAAACCATTATCAACATTCAGATAAACTTGGAAAACATGTAAGCGTCTATTATTCACATGTTCCACGATTTACTTTTGGCCAAATCTCTCGCCGGAGTATCGGCAACGAGATACAGCACTTTTATAGAAATGATTCTATTGCAAACTACCAATCCTGTTTGGCACAAATCATTCAGCTCGTTCACCAAAGGACGTAGGTATTGCTCGATATTTCGGGGTTAGCCAGAGCCACAAAAAATGTCGACTACCATTGGCGCTATTTTTGGCAATTCCTGAACGCTGATTAAAATTGGCCAAAATTCCAAATTTGTACTTTTTTGAAGCGGTAGCCCATCTAAAAAAAGACTTAAGCTTAGCCTTGAAATGTTCGTTTCAAGGATACTTGATGCGATGAACGGAACAAATTAAAAATGCATGCTAAATATAACATTTGTCAAGCATATAAACCCACTCGATTTTTATACTTTCACTACTTACTGGAGCTTATTTTGAAGGCAAGCTTTGATACCTTGGTACCATAACTGACCTCCATCCACATTTTCAATATGAGCAGGGCTTGTGGGCGTCTTCAGAAGCGTTCGAGAATCTTTAGGCAGGGAGGAATCGCATTTTGCTCGTAAAATTTGCAATAAAAAGTTGAGCGACTTATGGTAAATGTTGAACATAAGCGCCCAGACTTGCAAACATACGATTAATGACGAATTTCCTGTGTCAAAAGCTTCGCTAGCTTCATCTGACCACTCTTCGCTAACACTAGCGCACTGAACTCTGGGAGGATTAGATTCTTCCAAATCGTCCTCGCTAGCCGTATCCATCCTTGAAAAGATGGTGGCGGAGCAAACGACGTTGTTGGTGGAGCACTTAGCGTGGGTGTTTGTTGAAAACGCGATTCATCAGAACTTGAATCTGTTTTCAACACATTTTCCTGCGTCTTAGCAACCTTGTAAACCATACCGGTTTTTTTTCACAAACTTTGAAAATGGAATGTTTGCCATATCTTTGTTTGTTTCGCTAGTATATTGCACAATCAATCTTAGACCACAAAGCTTTGAAGAATGTTTTGCAAATCATCGTCTAGCAATTGCCAATTAATCCAAAAAAAAAAGAAAATAAGTAAAAGTAAAAGTTTTACAAAAGGTATCTCTTTCTTTCTCGTAACCATAAGAAGAAGAAATAGTTAAGTTATTTCAAAGAGAGCTTTTACTAGATCGTCGGGAGAGAATAACGGTTGAAAACGCTCATTTCGTTAATAAATCTAGTACAGGTGCTAACCCATTCTAGCCCGATAAAAAGGGTTAACGACCGACTTGAGCGAAAATGATACCGGTACCGGAGAGCATTTCAGGCGAATCGCTCTCGTCACTGCTGTTGTTACAAATGACATTTGTAATGCTCTCGCACCCACTGAGTGAACCGGTTCAGAACCGAGAAGGATTTAATATAAAGGGCAGAACGAGGGTCCTGCGAGGCCTCTTTTCTTCGCGACCAATAAATGACCTCTTTAAAGTGTTTTCCTTACTACCTTGGAAGAACACTAGAAAAACGCCTTTTTCTTGCGTAATTGCATTCGCAACACATGTCGTAACGGAGGTTTCCATGGTACATGAATTAGCAGAAGAAAATATAAGAGACTTCAAAAATTAGTTGCAAATGAGTGAAATAACTTTTAACCTCTTGCTGCAAAAAGTTCAATCACGAATTGCTAAACAAGACAAGGTGATGAGACTTGCGATTCCTCCACGTTCGCGGTTAATTTTGACGCTACGCTTTCTTGCAACTGGACGAAGCTTCCGGGATTTATCATATGCATCAATAATTTCTCCAAACAGCATATCTTCAATAATCATGGACTCATGTGCAGCAATTCAGGAAGGATTAAAAGAAGGTATGATAGTATAAATGAAAATACTAGTTTGTCGTTGCAGTCAGCGTCACAAGTCCTTTTATTTGTTTGCAGCTGCCACAATCCATAGAAAAATGGATACGTGAAGCTGATCTATTTCAAACCAAGCGACAATTTCCCCATTGCTTAGGCGCAATAGACGGGAAACATGTGTTGATTCAAAAACCGGCGCATTCTGGATCAACTTATTTCAACTACAAAGGGAGCTTCAGTGTCGTATTCATGGCAGTTGTGAATGCTAAATATAAATTTTTATCCGTCGATGTTGGTGCAAATGGCCGTATTTCCGACGACAGAGTATTTCGTAATTCATCTTTTGGAAGACTCCTGCATGACCTACATCTGAATATTCCGCCATCTGCTGAACTTCAAGGTTCAAATATCATCGCACCTTATGTGTTTGTTGGAGATGAAGCCTTTCAACTCACGGATAATTTGATGAAGCCGTACAATGCAGCATCTTTAACACCGCAAAAACGACAGTTTAATTATAAAGTATCCAGAGCAAGAAGTGTGGTAGAATGTGCATTTGGACAGCTCTCTGCACGTTTTCAAATTTTTCGTCAGCCTATTAGAGTCTCCCCACAAAAAGCTAATCAAATAGTATTGGCTGCATGTTATCTTCATAACTTTCTGCAGCTGCATTGCCAAAGTGCACCACATAATGACACAAACACCGTTCAACAAGAACCCTTGACAAATCTTGAGCCATCAAGCACTAGTTCTTCCCGGTCCGCTAACAAATGTGTTGTGTTTTTAAAATTTTTGCGGTGTTTCATTCATACCAATTTATTGCCTTGAAATGCTTCCTTAGCAATGTTTTTAATTATTTTCAGAAATACCAGCTGTAGATGAGAAAAATCTGGTTTTACCCAATTATATGTCTATTATTTAAGTTTAAAATGTATGACAACAAAACAGGCAGTTATTCAAAAGTTTCTTTAGCTAGTTTCTTACAGATAATTTCTTTAGTGATGGTGCAAGGTAGGTCTTGAAAGAGAAAGCAAACCCATTCATATTTATGTAGAAGATGTAACGCGGGTAGAATGTCTCGTCTGCACGGCTAACTATCTGGCTATGCCCAAAAATTATAGTCGTTCAAGCCTATATGCCTGCAAGGTTATAGCCGTTAGCCTTAAAAATACAAGCCTATTCTGTACAACGTTTGTTGAGTCATGTAAGAAGAATGTATGAAACAATGAATGGTAAAGTAATTAGAGTGAATAAAGATGGATTTAAATTTTGACATTTAGATTTGACAGTACTTTCACTTCTGACAGGGCGCATCCGGGAACATTGGTCTACTGATGAAAAGTAACAGTAGCATACTGGCCGTTGTGAATATTGCCCGATAGAATTTGCGAATAAAAATAATTTGATTTGCTTCTACTTTTCAAGCTATTACAGTCATAGTTATGAAAGTAATTTTGTGTATGCTTAAAGCATCAGAGCTTAAATTGGCTGCGTGTAGTAACGTGCTTCATCATTGAGTGTTGTAAGTAGAGAGGCAGTTAAATAACGTTTTTTGATTGAGAAGTCGAAGTTTGAGAGGTTAATCCTTTTATTCGTGTGTCGAAAATTCACTTTTCTTACATTGCAGAAGATCATACTACTGTCACGCGAAAAGAAACGAAGCAAAAATGAATTCTCAAAAAATTTTTAACGTCAAGAAATTTAGTCAAGTTTCGAACTCGTCTCCAGAAATCTGGGATATCAAGCATAGACGATATGGGAATCGCGAAGATAAAGCGAGAGCTATTGCAGATTTAGAATCGGTGCTTATTAAAGCTAATCCGTGCGCTACAGAATCTGATGTTTTGAAGAAACTAACTAACCTTCGGAAGAGCTATCAGCGAGAAAAGAGGAAAGGTCAGGAGTCGCAACGATCGGGGTCAGGAGTGATGGATATATATATACACCGAAGCTTTGGTATTATCCCCTCTTATCATTTCTTGGGGAAAGTTCTTCAATTACACCATCAATTAGCAGCAACGCCGATCAGTTGCAATCTGCAATCCCCAATGAATGAAACCACACCACCCAATGCAGCCACAGAAAACCCAATAATAACCTCTCAACCTGTAAGAAGGAATTTCACAATGACCACACAAAACCGATCGGAAACAACAGGAATAACAGCCAATGCGCGGCGAATGTTAGAAAATGCGTTAGACGAATCAACGCAAATGTGCCTGTTCGCCCAAGATGTTCAACCTTAACGAACAATTGGTTTCGTCAAGGAGTTATTTGTTTGACAGTCCAGCAAGTGATGATTTGAGTGAATAGTGAGTTGCCACTCCCGTGAGTGGCACTCAAAAATTGTATAAAAAGGAAGAAAATTAAAGGAATGGCCTCTTTGCTATCTTTGCCTTTCGACACCACAAGCAGCGAAATTGTTAATAAAGTGATCCGAAACTTATGCGATTGTTCAGTGCCTATCATTAGCAATTTTACTGCGTCAATTACACGGTAGGAGAAGAATAACTGTTTTTGCTGAAATGCAATCCATGCTGACTCGGGCAGTTGTTGCTCAATACGACAATCCCCAAAGCAATTCTGATGAAGGGATGCCCACCAGCAATAGGGAAAACGATAGAACAATGGCATCGAGAAATATATATATATATATATATATATATATATATATATATATATATATATATATATATATATATATATATATATATATATATATATATATATATATATATATAAGTTAATGTATATATAATTAAGTAATGTCAGTGTATTAATATATTTTTAAGTATAATATATCTATATTGATATGTATATCTATAAACAAATGTATGTATATATATTTACGCTTGCTATAAATACGGCCAGGCCGTTCTTTACAAAATTTATGCTTACATATTAGTTTCCAATTTTTTAGATTTGTGGAAAAATAATTTCTTATTTATTATAAATATATTATTAAATCATATCGCATACTTTTCCTGCATTTCCAAAAGCAAAATATGTAACTTCATTGCCAGCAACTTACTTGCTCTTTCCATCCTTCAAACTCTTATGCGAATTCATTCGAGTTCATTCGATCGAAAAGCTTCACTACTACATACACATCGTTCTGTTCTGTCGGTACCCGTGATTTCGTCGGAACCGCTGGAACCGAACACCGCTCATACAATTTGTATGGAGCGAGGAACGGTTCCCGGTACGGTTCCGTATCGTTTGCACCCACCCATAAAGTACAGTGTCGGATTTAAAACTCCTGGCCTTGACAACATTTTTAACACGATGTTGAAACATGTTGGCCGCGGAGCTATGTCCTTTTTAACCAGCAACTTTAGCAAGTTTCCATTGCATTGGGAAATATCCCAGTTGCAGGCATCTGTGAAAGTCGTTCCAATACGGAAACTAGGGAAAAATCCTTCCCTAGTCTCAAGCTACCGTCCGAACTCTCTCTTACCTGGCATAAGCAAGATTTTTGAAAGGGTGATTTACACTCGGATGGAAGCTCACTGCTCCGACAACAACAACGTTCACAGATGTGCAGTTTGGTTTTAGAAGAGGACACTCTACTGCTCACCAGCTGCAGCGTGTCCTGAATGTCATTAATGACGCAAAATTGTGTGGAAAGTCAACTGGGATGGCCCTTCTGGACATCGAAAAGGCTTTTGACAATGTGTGGCACGATGGCTTATTGCATAAGCTTCGTGCCCAGCAATTTACGACGTACTTGGTGAGAATCATTCAGAGCTATCTGAGTTCTCGTACATATAGGGGGGACAGTGTTCGTCTCCTATCCCAACTGTGCTGGCGTTCCACAGGGGAGTGTCCTAGAACCACTCCTGTACAATTGTTTTACGTCGGATATTGCCGACTTGGCTATTAAAACGCAGTTGTTCCTGTACGCAGACGACACTGCCATTTTATACTCCTCTCTAAATCTGAAGTTCCTTCGTGGAGGACTTCTCAGAGGTTTGGATAGTTACATCCCTTACCTCAATGATTGGAGGATAAGAGTCAATTTTGCAAAGACTCAAGTGATGGTGGTCAGCTACAAACGTCGGATGCTTATGCACTCTGCAAAACTGTGAAATGCCATGCTCCACTGATGTGCACTACCTTGGAGTTTCCATTGATCGAAAGCTTTCTTTTAAAAAGCATGTGGATCACCTTGCTTCCAAAACACTTGGCCTCTTGATGAGTTTGTATCCACTCATCAAGCGCCGCTCGGGACTGTGGAGGTAAAATAAGCTTATTCTCTACCGGAAAGTCATCTTGCCGGTGCTGTTGTACGGATCCAATGTTTGGAGCCATTGCTCAAAAGCGGATATGCTAGCAGTGCAGAGAATCCAGAACAAGTTTCTGAAAATGATTCTCAATTTGCCTACTAGATACCCCACCAGGGACCGGGCATCTAGATGCAGGGACCAGGCATCTAGATGCAGGGATCCCTTTGATAAGTGAGCGCATTGAAGCCGATTTCATGCGTCTCCAACTCACCTCCCGGAATTCAACCTCTGCGTTAATCCGGGATCTTTTTATTAAGGTAATTTTTTGAGTAGTATGTAGCTATGTTTAAGGCTTTAGTTGTAGGTATTTTCATAGTTTTAAGTTATTTTTAGGATAAAGTGGGGTTTGCCCCGATAGATGGCCTTGCGTTATCCACCTCCAACTCATATGCTGCGAACATTTTTAATTATGTAAGGACAACTTAGGAAGACCACGTATGTTTAATATTTAGATAAAAATGTAACGGCTCAGAGCCACTCTCTAGCGCAGACACTCCAAGAAGCAGGGAACCTAGTTAAGTTATCAGCTAAGATGACAACATGTATATGAGCATTTTAAGTGTAATAAACACATCACTTTTTAAGTTCTTTAAAAAAAATTAGTGGTCTTATTTTAAAAGTGAATCAAAAGTTCTGTGCAGATATCATTAGCAAAAATGAGTTTGAATGCAAAAAATCTTAATCGTAGAAAATCTGGAGGTCTTGAGGATAAGGAAAATCAACCTCCCTCCAAAAATGGTAAGTAACGCATTTCATTCAAACGCTGCTTCGATTTACGTTATTTGGTGGGAAAAAATTATACGCCTGCAACGTGATGTACAAAAGTGTAGGTTAAATATTATAATGCTATCAATGTAAATAACGCTATATATCTCTTTATAGCGCCTACAAATGTTGCTGAAATATTAGATTATCTTAAGCAGAGCCCTTGGCGAACGGAGCCAAACGGTTTTAAGCCATGCGTTTCGGCCACAAGCGGATCCGATTCAAACGCAGCAAAACCAAATGCATTATTGCCTAGCTCTCCGATTGAAGGTACGCCGATGGCAAATACATCGAAATCTGCATCAGGTAAAATGAACGTAGCCTGCTCACGTCAAATATTTTTTATTAAATTTTGTTAACTAATTAAATGCTATTTTGTACAGTTTCAATGACTAGACAGCTCCTTATTTATTTACCACCGCCAAGTAGAAATGTAACTCTAGATAGTATCAGTGAGTTTTAGACAATTGTCAAAGTGTCCCAATTGCTCATTTAGTTACTTTACAGATTTCACGTTGGACGACACACAACCTGGCACAACCGTGTTTGAAGCACCGAACCCCGTCCTGCAGCTAAACCAATTAGCTTATGTGGACACCCATAGTCAACCCGATCACAGCATGACAATCTCCGGCAGCATCAATGCTGCTGTGCACAAAACGGTTGTCAGAGATGAAAGAAATCGAAAAAAGAATACAGCAGCGACAGTTTCATTTACTGCACAGTAAAATTGATTTTATATTAGACGAGATGAACGACAATCGGAATACGGAAGACCATGTGAGAGAATTTATTAATAATATAATAGATAGTAAGGATAAGTTAGATAACTTTGAAAACCAATTAGCTGAACCTAATGGGGCATACGAAGAAAAGATTAAGACGGAAATTTTAGGATATGTATGATGAATTTGGTACTTCGAGTTTCCTTTAAACAAACACTTGATTTGATATTTTCACGTGAATTTTTAGCTAAATGTAGCTGGACAGGGAAAGGAGCAAAAGGAGAAAAAAATAGCTTTTAAGGCATACACCAGCGTGATAAACTTGTTTTTGAAAATAGGGGTAACTGCGTTACAAATTCCAAGCAAAGAATTTGTTTGTGAATATATTACAAACAAATTACGACACGCGCACAATAGGAGCCAAGCAACGGGAAAAAGGAGGTCAACATCCCATAAAACAAGAAAAGTTTGAAACGCTAGTTGTATAAAATAAAGCTGTAAGCCTTTTAAAAGAAAAAATTCTGTTTTTAGTTTCATTGAAATATTTTATGTTGCCATTCTCTTTTGGCGATACATATATTGTTAAATATTTCAATTTATTTCAAGAGTATCAAGCAAAGGAAAAAAATCAAGTCATTCGAACCTATTTTAAACGCTACCGACTTGCATTTTATACTAGGAGGATGACATTCATCCGTATAAGATGCTAAGTTATTCAAATTTCCTTTGCAAATGTTTAATGTGAATGAGCTCATATGTTTGTTGAAAAATTCTTCTCACGTTCAAGATTTCGCCCTTTAATAACTAGTGTTAATCCTCTTTGGGAAGCACTCTCAAACTTCACTACATAGTATGATTTCGTTAGGAACCATTGATCCTTTTCACGATTCTTCAACATCAACCCTTCTCGAATATAAGCAGTACATTCACTGGTATTATGTTTTACAGTTGGATATTTTACTTTTTGGTTTGTACGCATGAAGTTTTGGTTGATTTGATCCAACTCTGCCAATCTGTTAGCAATTTACTGAAGGCTTTTAGCCCCGCTTATAACAAGCGGTTTAATCAACCTTAATTTGTTTTCGAATTTGTAGGTTGAGATGTCAGGCAGCGGTCCAAACCTATTTACATCGTCAGCTATGTACAACAAATTATGTACATTGCTCGTCATCCCATTTGTGCCAAAAATGTCGTCATAGTCTAAGACGAACTTGTTAAGCGTTTGTTCCGCTTTTTTCCAATAGCATTTGTAAGCAGAGGATGAGAGAATAGTTATAGAACAAAATAGCAACAAAAAATGTTCATATTGTCTATCACTTATAAACTCCCTCAGAACAACTAGACTGCCATAATGTAGGAAGGAGCTAAATTCTGTAGCCTTCCACTTTTCTAAACATTTTAACGTTCTGAATTTTCGATGTATTTCAGAAGGCAGCTGAATTTCTATCAGCATTTTTGAGATTCTGTCACACTCCTGAGCTGACCATCTTCTTTGGCTATCACTCTCCCCATATTTCCATCTTTTTAGTAGCTTTTTAACTACCCCATGATCGATCAGATGGAGACGGTCCGCTACTATAACATCATCAATTATGTTGAAATTAATCAAATCCAACAAAGCAGTCATTTTCTTTTGATGATGCGGCATGTATGCACCTCTTCGAAACTCCTCATCTGTTCGTTTTGCGGCTTCAATACCCCTAAAAATTGTTCTATGATTTTCCATTGTACCTTGTACCACACATTTCATACACCCATGCAGCCCATTGAAATTAGCGATACCTGTAAATGAATACGATACAAACAAAAAACCATTATCAACATTCAGATAAACTTGGAAAACATGTAAGCGTCTATTATTCACATGTTCCACGATTTACTTTTGGCCAAATCTCTCGCCGGAGTATCGGCAACGAGATACAGCACTTTTATAGAAATGATTCTATTGCAAACTACCAATCCTGTTTGGCACAAATCATTCAGCTCGTTCACCAAAGGACGTAGGTATTGCTCGATATTTCGGGGTTAGCCAGAGCCACAAAAAATGTCGACTACCATTGGCGCTATTTTTGGCAATTCCTGAACGCTGATTAAAATTGGCCAAAATTCCAAATTTGTACTTTTTTGAAGCGGTAGCCCATCTAAAAAAAGACTAAAGCTTAGCCTTGAAATGTTCGTTTCAAGAATGTTGCGAATGCAATTACGCAAGAAAAAGGCGTTTTTCTAGTGTTCTTCCAAGGTAGTAAGGAAAACACTTTAAAGAGGTCATTTATTGGTCGCGAAGAAAAGAGAGCCTCGCAGGACCCTCGTTCTGCCCTTTATATTAAATCCTTCTCGGTTTTGAACCGGTTCACTCAGTGGGCGCGAGAGCATTACAAATGTCATTTGTAACAACAGCAGTGACGAGAGCGATTCGCCTGAAATGCTCTCCGGTACCGGTATCATTTTCGCTCAAGTCGGTCGTTAACCCTTTTTATCGGGCTAGAATGGGTTAGCACCTGTACTAGATTTATTAACGAAATGAGCGTTTTCAACCGTTATTCTCTCCCGACGATCTAGTAAAAGCTCTCTTTGAAATAACTTAACTATTTCTTCTTCTTATGGTTACGAGAAAGAAAGAGATACCTTTTGTAAAACTTTTACTTTTACTTATTTTCTTTTTTTTTTGGATTAATTGGCAATTGCTAGACGATGATTTGCAAAACATTCTTCAAAGCTTTGTGGTCTAAGATTGATTGTGCAATATACTAGCGAAACAAACAAAGATATGGCAAACATTCCATTTTCAAAGTTTGTGAAAAAAAACCGGTATGGTTTACAAGGTTGCTAAGACGCAGGAAAATGTGTTGAAAACAGATTCAAGTTCTGATGAATCGCGTTTTCAACAAACACCCACGCTAAGTGCTCCACCAACAACGTCGTTTGCTCCGCCACCATCTTTTCAAGGATGGATACGGCTAGCGAGGACGATTTGGAAGAATCTAATCCTCCCAGAGTTCAGTGCGCTAGTGTTAGCGAAGAGTGGTCAGATGAAGCTACCGAAGCTTTTGACATAGGAAATTCGCCATTAATCGTGTGTTTGCAAGTCTGGGCGCTTATGTTCAACATTTACCATAAGTCGCTCAACTTTTTATTGCAAATTTTACGAGCAAAATGCGATTCCTCCCTGCCTAAAGATTCTCGAACGCTTCTGAAGACGCCCACAAGCCCTGCTCATATTGAAAATATGGATGGAGGTCAGTTATGGTACCAAGGTATCAAAGCTTGCCTTCAAAATAAGCTCCAGTAAGTAGTGAAAGTATAAAAATCGAGTGGGTTTATATGCTTGACAAATGTTATATTTAGCATGCATTTTTAATTTGTTCCGTTTCTCGCTTCTCGTTTCTAGGGAGGTTTCGAGATAAGAAACTGTCTGTCGAGTTCGAGGCAAGTGTTGGAAAGCCTAAAAGAAAAGAGTCACGAAAACAGTCGGATGCTTACCAATCCCAGCACGGAAAAAGTTCTAGGCATGTGGTGGGATACAACCGTTGACGTCTTTACGTTCCGCCTGAACACAAAGCATAACGAGACATTGCTCTCTGGCGAGAGATGGCCCACCAAGCGCGAGATATTGCGCACCTTAATGCTCATCTACGACCCGCTAGGGCTCATCGGAAACTTTCTAATGTTTCTTAAGACCCTGCTTCAGGAAGTCTGGCGATCCGGTTGCGGCTGGGACCAGGTGATCAACAGTGCGTGTGCGGAAAGGTGGGCGAAATGGATCGCCCAGCTATCATCACTCCAAAGGGTTGCCATCAGGAGGTGCTACAGGCTGAACACTTCTGCGAATGCCCAAAACATACAGCTACACGTTTTCTGTGATGCAAGCGAGAACGGAATGGCAGCCGTAGCATATCTGCGCTTTGAGGAAGGCGAAGGCATAGAATGCGCGAGTAGCTCCGCTGAAATTCTTATCCATCCCACGTCTCGAGCTACAAGCAGCGGTAATTGGAGCACGGTTTGCAGCCAACGTCATCGCGTCGCATCGACTCGCAGTCACGTAGCGATTCTTCTGGACCGACTCCCGAAATGTGTTGAGCTGGCTGAACTCCGACCACCGTAAGTACAGCCCGTTCGTAGCTTTCCGGGTCAGCGAGCTTTTGGACTCAACGCGTGCGACTGAGTGGAGGTGGATCAGCACCAAACATAACGTAGCGGATGAAGGTACCAAGTGGCAGCGAAATCCAGATATTAGCCAAGACAGCAGATGGTTTCGCGGTCCAAATTTCCTCTGGGAGCCGGAAAATAAGTGGCCGCTAGATGACGCACCCCAGAAGGGAACATCTGAAGAACTCCGACGTAGCGTCCATCACCATATCGTAAATGAACCACTAACCGAGAGCAATCGCTTTCGTCCTGAGATTCGTCAACAATGCCAAGCACCGCGCACGAAGGGAACCAACCACACGAGGACCCATTACGCAGGAAGAGCTCGACCTCTCAGAAAAGCTCGTCATAGGGCAAGTCCAATACGAATCTTACCCAGTCGAAATCAGGATCCTACAAAAGAATAGAATTCATCACGACGTTACGAACAAACTAAGGAAGGACAGTTCATTATACAAATTGTCACCTGAACTGGATGATTGCGGAATTATCCGGATGCGAGAGCGACTAGACAACTGCACCATAGCGAGCGAATCCCTACGAAGGCCGATAATCCTCCCCAGGCGGCACCACGTCACCGGTTTGATTATGATGCATGATTATGATTATGGAGTTCAACCAAATTCGCCATACATGCCAACACTGCAACAATATAAAGGTAAAGCCGGAAAGCCCGCAAATGGGAAACCTACCACGATGCCGGACTGCAGTGGCACAACGTGCGTTCACGCATACCGGACTGGATTATTTCGGGCCACTCTACGTCGTCGTTGGACGCCGTAAGGAAAAACGGTGGGGAGTCCTATTTACGTGCCTCACAACCCGAGCAATACACCTGGAACTGGCACATACGTTAAATTCGGCATCCTGCATTCTGGCAATTCAACGATTCATCGCCAGAAGGGGCACGCCGAGAGAGATCATCTCCGATAGGGGCACCAACTTCGTAGGAGCGTCGCGAGAACTTAAGGCGGCCGTCAAGGAAGTAAATGAGGGCCAACTAATTGAACGATTTTGTGACTCCAATTTTAGGTGGACATTTAACCCCCCTGCGGCCCCTCATTTCGGTGGGTGCTGGGAGCGCCTCGTTCGATCGGTGAAAAGGATACTGATTGACTTCAACCTACCCCAGCTACCGTCGGATGTAGTCCTACAGTCCACCCTGGCGGAAATAGAAAACAACGTAAATTCAAGGCCAGTGACGTACGTACCGCTGAACGACGAGCTAGATGCCCCCATCACTCCGAACCACTTACTGTTGGGTAGCTCCGACGGATGCAAACCGTTGACCAGTTGGGATGATACACCTTCGGCAATTAAGGCGGCACGGAGAGCTTCGAAAAGGAACGCAGATATATTCTGGCGAAGATGGGTGTCGGACTACATGCCTACACTAACTCATCGAACGAAATGGTTTCGCCCAACTCGTCCGATCCAGGAAGGAGATTTAGCAGTGATCGCGGACGGAAATTTACCCAGGAACCACTGGCCGAAGGGACGAGTAATAGCGGTAGTCAAGGCCGCGGATGGACAGGTCCGCCGCGCAAAAATACAGATCGCGAATGGTATTTTGGAACGGCCGGCCACTAAAATCGCTATACTCGATGTAAAGTGTCAAAACCACGAGGCGGACAGATGTGACAGCGCGAGAGAGTAGAAGGTGCCTACTGAGGTGACACCGGCGGGAAGAAATGTTACAAATGACATTTGTAATGCTCTCGCGCCCACTGAGTGAACCGGTTCAGAACCGAGAAGGATTTAATATAAAGGGTAGAACGAGGGTCCTGCGAGGCTCTCTTTTCTTCGCGCAGTCTGGGAATAGAAACTGCGAGAGCGCACCAGTCTTGTGCGAACGTTCATTGTGACCGGTCGTTTCTGGACCACCCTCCGTGTTTTTGCTATTTCGAGCGCGCTCGAAATAGCTTTCTCTTAGTGACCTGTACAGTGACAGTGATTCGTGTAGTGAAAGCCCACCTGTGAGAGAAACAATCGCGTTTTTATTACAGTGCAGTGTGGACAATTAAAAACCAAATAACTTTACTGACAGTAGTTCCAAAAAAACAGTGCCCCTAGGTGGCCGACACCATGTCGGAACCACCTTCCAATGAGAGGGATTTTCCCCCTCTCGGGTCTAGAACCCAAAGGTCCAGACCAGTCCCTCACTGGATGGACAAAAACAACGAAAGTGGGGATCTATTATTCCTTGTTTTAAGTGCCAGTGAAAATAAGACCCTACCCTCCAATCCGTTCATCATCGGCAAATCTCTCGAAGACGCAACTGGCAGTACTACGATCCAAGGAAACTCCATTGAAAACGGCAGTAAGTTCCTTTTGAAAACCCGTTCCCAAGCCCACTTCCAGAAACTCCAAAAACTAACCAAACTCATCGACAATACCCCCATCACTATCACTCCGCACTCCACAACACAGTTAACACAGTTCAATGTGTCATCATGTCCCCGGACTTGAAGAACCTCTCTGACGACGAAATCCTAACCAACTTGAAGGACCAACATGTAGTAAGCGTTTGTCGTTTTACCCGTAGGGTAAACTGTGGAAATCATTCCCACCAACTCCTTTCTACTCCGCATCGCTCTGACCCAAATCCCTACCTGCATTCGCCTTGGGCCGCTTATAGTAAAACCACGCCCCTACTACCCGAAACCAATGATCTGCATAAACTGTGCCCGGTTTGGTCACACTAAACTACGTTGCAAAACCCCAGCCATCTGCAGGAACTGCTGCGCACCCGAACACGGTGACTGCTCAGCTCCTACCAGATGCCTTAACTGCAACGAAAGCCAAAGCCCCTTCGACAAATCCTGCCCTGCCTTTGTCAAAGAACAAGAAGTTCTTAAGTACAAAACCGATCATCTCTGCTCCTATATCGAAGCTCGCGCAGCTATCGAAAAAACCTTCCAAAACCAAAGTCCTGTAAAACAAAGACTGTCATACGCCCAAACCACATCAAACACACAAAACCAAAACACTACACAAGACAATCACAAAAATGACATTTTTAAAGAACTAAAAGAACAGAATCAAAACTACATGATTCAAATGACTCACATGGTTTACGCCATTAACGCTATTAACGAACAAATTGCAAAGCAAACAGAAGCAATCGCACACCTCATGAATAACAGCAAAAAGACCCCCACACCAGACCAGACGTCTAACAAATCCTCCGATACGGAGAACTGCTCCTCCGATTCGGAGAGCACCGTGTCCTCTAACAGGACACAAACCAAACGCCCCTTAAAAAAGGACACTTCTTCGAAAGAGGAAAACCGCTTCCCCAAAAAACTAAATAAAAACCCCTCTTCTCCTCCCACACCCCTAACTACTCTTCCTCCAGCCTCTCCTCAAACCCCTCCCCTTTACCCCAAACCCCCTCTATAACCCCCTTACTCCAAACGGAACTTAACCCAAGGAAAAGTTCCAAAAAACGCTCCTCAAAATGACAAACACAAATCCAACCACCAACCCGCCCCAACTTCAACACCGACCAGACACTTCATCCCCTCACACTACCTTCCAAAACGCACAACACAACAACAAAACTCTAGCCATATCCTGGAACATTCGCAGCTTCAATAAGAACGCTGACGAATTAAAAATCCTCATCACAAGACACAACCCTACATTCATAGCACTCCAAGAAACCACCAAACTACCCAACCTTAACACCTCCCCTTTCAACAAATTCAACTGGTTCCATAACCAAAACATTACAAACCGACATCACTCTGTCTGCATAGGCGCCCTAAAAAGCGTTCCAGCCACAAAAATAAACCTTTCTTCCAACCTCCCAGTAATTGCAATAAAAACCTCCAGTCCCAGATTGGCACCTCAAGCACCGGGTTCGTGCCGGAAGTAATAGTACAATTATCCAAAAACACTTCCAAGAACTGATCCAGATGAAATACAAAAACCACCACCACATCTTCACCGACGGATCCGTTCTCAACGAAGCCGCTGGTGTCGGAATCTACTCCACCAAAGAAAGCAGCGCCATTAAACTACCAGACCACACATCCATCTTCACAGCGGAAGCAATAGCCATGACAATAGCCGCAGAGGAAGGACTTAGTTCCGACCAACCCAACATCATCTTCACTGACAGTGCAAGCGTACTGTCAGCTCTACAAAAAGGAAACTCCCGAGATCAATACATTCAATTCCTCGAGCATATAGCCAACTCAACACCAATAGTCTTCTGCTGGATTCCCGGACATTCCAACATCCGTAGTAACGAAATAGCAGACCAACTAGCCAACGAAGGCAGACTCATCACACCAGCCACGAACAATTCCCTCACCCGACGCGACATCATCACCTGGAGCTACAAAGCGATTTGCAATAGCTGGAACAATAGCTGGATTAACAACTACGGATCACTTCTTCGCTTCATAAAAACCTCAACAGCCGAATGGAAAGACGCACCATCGCCTAAAGATCAACAAGCCCTCTCCAGACTCCGCATCGGTCACACCAGGCTCACACACTCCTACATGCTGGAAAAATCCCATCCACCACTCTGCACCTTCTGTGAAGTGGACATCACTGTTCGGCACCTGCTCACTGACTGATACGGCTATACCAACGAGCGTCAAAACTGCAACCTGGACTCCGACATCGATAAAATTCTTTCAAATGGTTCACTCCAACAAAAAAACCTATTAAAATTCTTGAGAATCACCGGCCTTTACAACAAGATATAAATCAGAAAAAACCATCGAGTTAAACCACAAGCTACAGTACAGAGGCGAATGAAGCTCAGGCTCAAAGCCTCTATAAAAATAACTAACCAACCAACCATCTTTTCTTCGCGACCAATAAATGACCTCTTTAAAGTGTTTTCCTTACTACCTTGGAAGAACACTAGAAAAACGCCTTTTTCTTGCGTAATTGCATTCGCAACAACCCTCTATCAAAGAAGGCTATATTATTCACTTAAAAACACAAAAAACAGATCTGGTCGAAATTTAGCACATATGCTTCTTTTTACATTCTGCGAATGTATCCAAAGTTTCGACAACCTCCGTGAGGGGAGGCGACAAAAATGATAGGCTTCCTAGATTCCCCGTTTTCCCTCTTGGAGTATCGAGAAAATCGATCGAAAATTTAAACGACGTCCAATTTAGCTGTTTTTTGGCGCAATAACATTTCATTTCACAACACAATTATTATTTAGGTAGTAGCCCTTTTGGTTGTGAACAAAGGGGAGCTCTCATATAAAGCCCTATTGGGTATGATGAAAAGTGTTCAAAAATAAATATATTTTTCGATTTTTCTGAAATTTGGTACATATGCTTCTGCTATGTATTAATCAATTAGCTAAGATTCAACTCACTATTTTTTTCAAACAAAATTAACAGAGATAGTCCCTTCCGTAGGTTAAGGAGTACATTCATACTCGCCCCTCGCTTCCTGCCCTTTGATTCTAATTAGACATTTTAACATGTTCATAAATAGTGACTAGCGGCAAGTAAGCGCGATGTCCTTGCTAGCCGGTTCAATACAAAGTTTTTTTTGTGTATTTTTAGAGAGACTTTGAGCCAGCGTGACTACATTCGCCTCCATTCAATACAAAGTGTCTTCCGAAAACCGCACTGAATTTGTTTATATACTAAAATGCGAGCCGACCCGCAACAGTTCATCTGTCTACTAACGGGACTTGCCTTTTCCATATATATATGGGTGATTTTCTGTTCTGAATGCATAGACACACGATTACCGATCACGACAAGATCGACGGTCGAACACAGTTACTAACGTAGTGCGAGATCCTAAGTGCCAATAAGAAGAAGATAAGCCGATAAGCCGAAATGGAGAGTGAGAAGCGAAGCTACTTACTGCGCAGCGCCTGCGACGCCCGGTCCGCGTTGCAGTCAGCGATTAACGACCACATGGGGCGAGGCCCCGGGAAGAGACTGCGACCTTCCTCCTCTTCCTCGGAAGAGATTAGTTGCAGTAAAACGAGCTCGTCCTCGGAGGACGACAGCAGCATTCGCTCCGTGATGGAGTTCGAAAGCCAGGAACGGCCGTTCATTGAAGTAACGGCGAAGAAGCCTTCGAAGTTGAAGGCCAAACCAGCAGCTGCCCCGGTGCCAGTCGCCGCTAGACCTGCTGCTCCAACAACATCTGCGCCTCAGACTAAGGCAACGAAGGTACCACCAGTGGTGGTTAAAAGCCCGGCTCCGCACGAGCTTAAAAAAATGTTTGCCTCCTTCAGAGGCATTCAATATCAAATTACAGGAGCAGGCACTAAGATTCTGCTAGCAACAATTGAAACTCACAGGGCTATAACGGAGCACCTAGCCCTGTTAAAAATTGAGTACTACACTCATGACTATCTAGGCGACAAGCCTTATAAGGTAGTCCTTCGGGGACTGCCATTAACTAGCGAGACAGAGATCCTCAACGAGCTGCGGGAAAACCATGGGTTATCCCCGATCTCTGCTTTCCGCATCAAAAGGAGACATGAGGTAGAGGGCAGTTACCATTGCTGCCTCTACCTCATCCATTTTAAAAAAGGGAGCTGTACCCTTCAAACTTTAAGAGCCATACGTGCGATTGGCTCAATAATAGTACGCTGGGAGGAGTACAGAGGTGGACGTCCCAGCGTCACGCAGTGCTTCCGCTGCCAAGGCTTCGGTGATGGCACGAAGCACTGCCACATGCGCCCTAAGTGCGCAAAGTGTTCAATGGAACACCTCACTGATCAATGTGATCAGGAGGCGGTTTCCCTTAAGTGCGCGAACTGTGGAGGCACACACCATGGGCGCGATCTTACTTGCCCGCAGAGAGCAAAATTTAAGGAAATTAGAGCAGCTGCCTCTAATAAGTAGCTGAAGAAGCAACTTCGTGCTTCGCAACCGGTGCCAGCCCCTCCACAACTGGCCTCCAACAAGGCGTTTCCGCCCTTAGCTCCGCCGAGCAAGGCTCCCACCGCCAAAACACCCAAGCCAGCCATTCCACCGGGCTTGGAATATGCCTTTATGGCAAAACAAAGCGGAGCTGCTCCCCTCCCGAGCGCCGCTGAACCTGTAGAAACTACAGAGGGAGCTGAGCCGCACGACTTGGCGTCGCTGTTCAAAATATTTATAGCCATGAAGGCGCGGCTACTACAATGCCGCACCAGAATGGACCAAATGACCATTATAGCAGAGCTACTGTTGACCCATGGCTGAGAAAAAATCAAATTTGCCACCTGGAACGCGTGCTCTCTCAGAGCCAAGTAGCTGCCACTTGCCGAGTTCCTGCGCGTCAACAACATCGACGTGGTTATGATATCGGAGACAAACCTAAAACCGGAGGTGAGCTTCTCCCTCCCGAATCATAACATAATCCGGCTTGACCGGACAGGAACTGCCAAAGGTGGAGGAGTTGCGATTGCGGTGCGGCGCAACATCAGCCACATGCCTGTACAGCACCTCCAAACTGCTGTAATAGAAGCCATTGCCACGGATGTCAACACGTCGTCTGGAGTCGTCCGGTTTGTTGCTGTTTACTGCCCCCGACAGAGTCGTCCAGTCGATGGTGCGCAACAGGCCTTCCAGAAGGACATCGCGAAGATATGTAGGACTCGTGCTCGACTGATCGTGGGAGGAGATCTGAATGCACGCCATCGGTCCTGGGGCAACAGCAATCAGAACTGCAACGGGCAGGTGCTGTTCAACCATGCGCAGACGGGAGGCTTCATCATCGAGTTCCCGGACGCACCTACCTTCATCAGTTCCAGAGGCACCAGCAGCACACTGGACATCTTCCTGGTGAACGCGGAAATCGAGAAGCCCGAGACGCTTGACGAGCTCAACTCGGACCACTTCCCGGTGGTATCATCAGTGTCCTGCAGCTCCTCTAGGTCTCCGGGAGCAAGACTCAAAGACTACACCAGCGTCAACTGGGAGCGGTTCGGCAGCCTCGTCGATAGCAACATCTGCGGTGTGACCATCAGCCCTGAAGCCACCAGCCAGCACATTGACGAAGCTGTTTGTGCAGTTGAAGCAGCTATCCTGGACGCAGAGACGACCTGTGTCAAAGAAAAGCCAGTGGCAAGTATGACTGGGAAATTAGATGCGCATACGATAGGCATGATTAAGTACAGGAACGTGCTAAGGCGCCAGTTTCAGAGAACTGGCGACCCTCAGATTAAGAAAACTGCAGCAGCTTTAGGGCGTAAAATCTCTGCTCGAGTTGACGAGGTTCAAAATGAAAATTTCCAACGCGCCCTCGAGCGGATTGATGACCGTTCACCTGCGTTTTGGAGGATGGCCAAGATCCTCCGCCGGAAGCCAAGGCCTATACCGCCTCTGGCTCCCGATGGACAGTTTCTGGTCACCTCTTTGGAAAAGAGCAATGCCTTAGCGACACAGTTCGCTAGTGCACATCTTATAGGTTTAAATTTCATCAGCCCCATGGAACCCGTTGTCAGAGCCGCAACGTCAAGAGTAGAGGAAGCGGTCGCTGTGCTATCCTCCTCTGACAGGATTTCGCTGGGAGAGGTCCGTGCGGGACTGAGAGGTTTGAGAAATTTCAAGGCTCCAGGTTTCGACCGCATCTTCAACATCTTAATCAAGAATCTCCACGATCAAGCGCTGGCTCTGATCGTGGCGATTTTTAACAGATGTTTGGAGATCGGTTACTTTCCTCAAGCCTGGAAATGTGCCAAAGTCATTCCAATCTTAAAACCGGGAAAGGATCCCATTTTTCCCAGCAGCTATCGACCGATTAGTTTACTCTCCTCGTTGGGTAAGCTGTTCGAGAAGATGATCCTTTTTCGGCTGAAAGATTATGTTTTTGAGCACAATCTCGTCCCCTCGGTCCAGTTCGGATTTAGGCCTGGACACTCGACCACACATCAACTAGTTCGGTTCAAGAACTATGTTGATCGTAACCGGGCTGTGTCCAAATCCACCGCGGTAGCCCTTCTCGATATCGAGAAGGCCTTTGACAGCGTGTGGCATGACGGCCTTATTTACAAGTTGGATAGGTTCGGAATCCCAATATATCTTATTGGGATTCTGAAAAACTATCTGACACAAAGAACTTTCAGGGTAGCTCTGTCCTCTGCTCTCTCTGGTTACCATCCGATCCCGGCAGGAGTTCCGCAAGGAAGCCTAGTCGGGCCTCTGCTGTACATTTTGTACACTGCAGATGTTCCTCCCCTACCTTGCGATGGGCAAATGTTTCTGTTCGCAGATGACACTGCCATCGCAATCAAAGGGAGGTCGGATGCTGAGCTGAGGGGCAGACTGCAGAGGTGCCTTGACTGTTTCATACAGTACACTTCCGATTGGAAGATCAAAGTAAATACAACCAAGACGCAGGCGACGATCATCACGCATCGCCCCAAAAGATTTAGCGCCATAGCAGGCACAAGTCAGGTCAACATAAATAGAACGTACGTCAAATGGTCCCCAGCCGTGAAATATCTCGGCTTGACCATTGACTTCAACTTCCGTTTCGCTGAACACATTGACTCTGCTATTAATAGATGCGCTATTGCTAGCAGAGCACTATTTCCCCTTATTAACAGGAAGTCCCGTCTATCCTTGAAAAACCGCTTAGCGATGTACAAACAAATTCTCTTGCCAGCAGTGCTATATGGTGCCCCAGTTTGGGGAACATGTGCCAGGGTGCAGCAAAGCAAGCTACAGGGCAAACTTAGTAAAATACTACGGCTGGTAATGAGGGCAGACAGGCACACCACAAACAAACAAAACCAAGTGGCAGCGGCCACGGCCAGCCTGAACGATCAAATAGCTGAGCTAACAACAGCATTCAGAGCTAGAGCTGCAAGCTCTTCTCACCGCCTCATCGAGGCACTTGTAGTTTAGGTTTTAGTTTAAGGTTAGTTAGTTAGGTTTAGGTAGATTAGTTAGTTATAAGTTTCTTAGTAGTTAAAAATTTCGAAACAAATAGTTGGGAGATTTACATTCCCCGACTGTACACGATCTTCAAGGCGATATGTAGCCGACAAGTTCACTAGAGTTGTAAAGCGATATACGCTGTGTCTCTCACACTAGGTTAAAAAGTATTGTATACAAAAACGAAGAATAAAGCACCTTTTCAAGTCAAGTCTGTTCTGAATGCATTCGCTTAACGATATTTGCCATAATTGCGTCAATGATTTATATTGATACGAGTTCTTTTCAGAGCTGGCCATTTCTTGCGAGGCTTTCTATTTTAATTTTCTATCACATTTCATGTGATATTTATATCTAACTTATTAAAAAAAAATTATTTGCCTTCTGCGTTTTTAAGAACCGAGCGTGCCTTTCAAGAGTGTTTGCAAACCACATTCATATTTGTGTTGATTCACTAAAGTTTCTCCTTTCAAAATGCCTGCTAGAAAGCGATCTGCAGACAAAAAGGCGCAAGCATCTGCCAGACGGGATAAACTCCGACGCTCGCAAGAATCTGCTGAAGAGCGGAATCGCATATTACATTTAATGCGTTTGAGGTCTGCTGATTGGACAGCAACTCAAAATAGCAGCTCTCGAGCAGCGCATTTAAATTTAAAGAGAAAAAGGACTGTCGCTTCTAAATTAGCCGAAACAATTAAAGACCGCGAGACTCGCCTGTCACAATTAAGACAACATGCGGTTGTGGCCCGAGATTCGGAGACTCTTGAACAGCGTCAGACTCGGCAAGCTAATTTGCAGAGACGAGAAGCTGTATCTCGAGCTTCTGAAACTGTTGAGCGGCGTCAGACTCGGCAAGGTGACTTGCTGAGACGAGCAACTGCATCTCGAGCTCCTGAAACTGTTGAGCGGCGTCAGACTCGGCAAGCTGCCTTCAAGAGACGAGCAACTGCATCTCGAGCTTCTGAGACTGTTGAGCGGCGTCGAACTCGATTAGATGATTTACAAAGACGTGCAGTTCAGGGACGAATTTCAGAGACTGTTGCAAATGAACGTTGTGTGTAGTATTTGTTCCGCTAGAAGGTTCAAAAACGAATCTGCTGGGATGTGTTGCAAACAGGGGAAAATTAGACTATCTCCATTGGAAAAACCTCCGAATCCTCTCTACACATACTGCTTGGGACAGTCTTCCGAATCCAAGCATTTTTTGGCAAACATACGAAAATAAAATTCGTGTTTCCAGATGACTTCGTTTGCAGCAAACGTCATTAAGCAAAGCGGTTTTCAGTCGACTTTCACCGTGCAAGTTCAAATTTATCACCGAATAGATTCGGTGCACCCTGTGACAGGTAAAGCTCCTCAATTTCTACAGATTTATTTCACTGGGAACCATGAAAAAGAGGCTGATTCTCGGTGTGCAATTGTGTCTAATTTTAAAAAAAACCCATCGTGTGTGCCATTCAATGTATGTTGCACGATTATAATGAGCTTATTAAGTCTTTTAAAGTTGCGCTGGAGCGTATGCCAACACAACACCATAAGCTACGCATAAGGGCGGATAAAACTCCGATTGGGGAGCATGAGCGTCGATATAATGCACCACAAGCTGAAGAAGTGGCTGCCATTATGCCATTTCGAATGGCGATCCACTGGCCAATTAAAATCTGTTTTGGAGACGCATCGATCATACGATAGTCTTCAATATCCGCTTATTTTTCCTCGAGAATATCTTCAGGGTATCATTTTGAATACCGGTATGTAAATCCAACGACAGGAGCACAAACTGCCAAAAAAGTTTCGGCCATGGATTTTTACACCTACCGAATAATGGTTCGAAATGCAGATAACAATCATATTTTGAACTGCAGGCTGTTATTCCATCAGTTTATTGTTGACATGTACTCATCAAAAGGAGCTTAGAGCTGATGATTACATCCTTTTGATGGATGCTGTAAATAATGATGGAAGTATAGAAAACGTCGGTGCCATAGTTATTCTTCCCGCTTCGTTTAAAGCAATCTCGGGCTTCGTGTCCAATTTTGCCACAACTGTAACACTTGCGCACGCCACCTATATTCGTGTGTTCCTTTTGTCCTCCACTCCTTTTAACTATATTTTCCTTTTCTGCTCGTTCGAGGAACAATAATTCTTCTTTAAGTTCCATGATCGTTTTTGCTCTATATAGCGTCGCTCTTGTTCTAGCCTCAGCTGTTATGCCATCCGCAATGTACTCCACGAGGCTGCTTTCGTCAATCTCGGCATTGCTTGCTATTCGCTGCATTTCGTACACATATTCTAATGCGGATTCGCTTTGCTTCTTATGCCGCGTAACGAGCCGCCGATGTACATCGCTCGCGCGGATGATAGGCCCAAACTCTTTAATCAATGCCATCGTCATCGCAGGGCAGCATATGACGCAACATCTTTTAGAGTCAGTATAAAACTTCGGGCTACTCCGACCATTTTCCTACGCGTCATAATGAACTTTTGTTCATCAGTCCACCTTGCCATGGTAGCAACTCCCTCGAATTCATGGAACCAAGCTTTGATATCGCGATTTACGTCCTCGCCATATGCTTCGATCGCATCCTCCACATCACGAAACGAGTAAGGTTGCATGATTTCAGCTCTATTTGGTGCGGATTTCGGCTCAACTTCAGACATAGAAGCCTCCGCATCGTGAAAACCAGTCACACCTGTAACATCGTTGTCGAACTGTCCGTTAGCTTGCGCCTCGATCAAGCGCGCCGCCAAATCCTCCTTGGTGCCCGTTACGGCCAATCCAGCGTCTTCGCACTTTCGCACTAATCCTGTGCGCGTAAATTCTTCCACTAATTTTTCCATGGTCACTTTTGACTGCTTGGCACACAGCAATAACACCACAAACGGTTTCACCCCGCCAACGCAGCTCACGACAATTCTGCGCGTTCAGCGCATAATTACATACGGCTAAACCACGCGCACACAGCGCCGATAACACCCACGCACACAGCTCTATCACGCGCACACAGCGCCGATAACACACAAGACTATTCGGTACACAACCGTTTCTGGGAAATTCACCATCCCACTTCTGACACCAAATGTAAGGAAGAGTACAGTCGGAGGGGAAAAAAAACACACAGATTGAATCTATTCGGTCTTCGCTCGATGTTTATTTTTCTAGAGGTTGACAACGACTGACTCTCTTACCCGCGATCGCTGCCTTTATAGCCTACGGGTGACACTATCACTTTTTCACATATATATTCTGTTCTGAATGCATTCGCTTAACGATATTTGCCTGAATTACGTCAATGATTTATATTGATACGAGTTCTTTTCAGAACTGGCCATTTCTTGCGATGCTTTCTATTTTAATTTTCTATTACATTTCATGTGATATTTATATCTATCTTATAAAAAAAAATTATTTGCCTTCTGCGTTTTTAAGAACCGAGCGTGCCTTTCAAGAGTGTTTGCAAACCACATTCATATTTGTGTTGATTCACTAAAGTTTCTCCTTTCAAAATGCCTGCTAGAAAGCGATCTGCAGACAAAAAGGCGCAAGCATCTGCCAGACGGGATAAACTCCGACGCTCGCAAGAATCTGCTGAAGAGCGGAATCGCATATTACATTTAATGCGTTTGAGGTCTGCTGATTGGACAGCAACTCAAAATAGCAGCTCTCGAGCAGCGCATTTAAATTTAAAGAGAAAAAGGACTGTCGCTTCTAAATTAGCCGAAACAATTGAAGACCGCGAGACTCGCCTGTCACAATTAAGACAACATGCGGTTGTGGCCCGAGATTCGGAGACTCTTGAACAGCGTCAGACTCGGCAAGCTAATTTGCAGAGACGAGCAGCTGTATCTCGAGCTTCTGAAACTGTTGAGCGGTGTCAGACTCGGCAAGGTGACTTGCTGAGACGAGCAACTGCGTCTCGAGATTCTGAAACTGTTGAACAGCGTCAGACTCGGCAAGCTGCCTTGAAGAGACGAGCAACTGCATCTCGAGCTTCTGAGACTGTTGAGCGGCGTCAAACTCGATTAGATGATTTACAAAGGCGTGCAGTTCAGGGTCGAATTTCAGAGACTGTTGCAAATAACGTTGTGTGTAGTATTTGTTCCGCTACAAGGTTCAAAGACGAATCTGCTGCGATGTGTTGCAAACAGGGTGTGGAAAATATTAGGGAAATAATATTGCATGAATTAATTTAAATTGGCTAGGTAACGTTACATGCATGAAATCTTTCAAAACAATAACTGCACTAGATCACTTTTGACAATCGACATCGAGTAATGTAAAATGAACGTAAAATGAACTATGTAAAATGAACTCTCCTGACAAACGAAAAAACAGGAGCAAACAGAACAGCGCCAAGGACACACAGTTTTTACACGATCACGGTAACGGTAAATTTTCCGAATATCACAGCCAATACATTAGTGAGAATTTCTCACAGTGGTCGAACTGCTCATTCTGCACTGAAGCTGCCTCTTGACATTGCCAGGCATGATTTTCCCACCTGTAATATCAGTAGATCCAGTGGTTTGGCAGAGGTACTCCGAAGTTGCAAATTGATTGTATGGGATGAATGTACAATGGCACATAAGAATTCTCTCCATGCTTTAAATACCACTCTAAGGGATCTTAGAGGAAATGATCAATTGATGGGAGGTGCATTAGTTCTGCTTTCGAAACGGCTGACGAAATAAATGCCTGTTTGAAAAAATCGTCGATTTGGGCCTATGTAAAACATTGAGGTAAAATATGGGAGTTCAAATGAGAGGGTTCGGGAACCAATTTTGCTAAAATACTTTTGGAAATCGGAGAGGCAAAATTATTCAAAGGCTCCTTCGGTTTAATTGCTTTGTCATCACAGTTTTGTAACTTAGTGCCTTCGGTAGAAGCATTAATAAATGCCATTTACCCCGATTTACGACTAACTTTTGGGAAGGGGTAGGTTGAAGGAGAGAGCCATTCTCGCTCCTAAAAACCATGACGTTCATGGAATCTCTATTGAAGTACTCAATAAATTTCCAGGACCAGTAACAGAGTACGGATCTATTGATACCATTATTGATATGACTGAAGCCATACATTTTGCTACAGAATTTCTAAACTCATTAGATCCTGTAGGTTTACCTCCTCATCGCTTGATGCTTAAAGAAGGTTGGCCAATTATATTGTTGCGAAATCTTTTGCCGCCAAAACTTTGCAAAGATACAAGACTTTGCGTTGTGAAATTGAGATCCAACATAGTTGGAGCAATCATTCTTACTGGAAAAGGAGAAGGCGAAACTGTATTTACTCCACGCATTCCTCTTATACCAACTGATTTGCCCTTTCAGTTTAAATGATTGCAATTCCCAGAGAGACTTGCATTTTCAATGACTACCAACAAATCTCAGGGATAATCGATTGCGTTTTGTGGAGTAGATCTCCGTTCGCCTTGCTTTTCGCATGGACAATTTTATGTGGCTTGCTCAAGGGTTGGTTCCCCAAAAAATTTGTTTATTTTAGCTCCTGAAGGTAAAACAACGAATGTTGTACACCAGCAGGTCTTATAGATGATATTTTTTTCAACGCATCTTTGTTTGAGTTAACCGCTTGACTTTATTCTAAAGAAAGCCAGAAATTGCTATTATGTATGTTTACTTTTAATTTTAACTTTTGACTTAATTTCAACTTCAACCAACTTTTAACTTTTAATTTCAAATTGTCGCCTCAGCGATTTTCTAAAACATAGTGAAAGAATAGTGAAAACTTAGTGAAAAACAGTGAAAAACTCAAGTGACACATCAGTGAGACCGCAAAGTGACAGTATCCAAGCATCGTTCCAGTAAAAGTTGGTTTACTGCTTAATTGCTTAGCTGAATTTCCAAATATCTGTCTTGGAAGTATGATTACGCATTTTTATCTAGATGTTTTCTTATTTCAGGCATGCCTTTGTACGATGAGTGGATAATTCAGCACCAATTATTTTCGACAAATGGTGCTAAAGATGATGACCGAAGTTTGAAGCTAGCTAGATGACGTTGCCGCTAATGCTTCGTGAGCAATTATGTTAAATTCCTCTTATTGTAACCCTTAATGGTAGACATGCAATAAACATACACAGTACATCGCATATCCTTCGCGAGCAGCGTGCGTAGATTTATGCGTTCCCGTTATGCTCTCTTTCAAGAATGGGAAGAAGAGCGAATGAAAAAAAATTACTAACAACTAGCAACTAACAAACAATTGTTATCTACCTAAACATTTGGAAAGGAAATCCTCATCTTCTTTCGTGAAAAGGTCAAAAAATTGTCACTTGCTGTCACATAATCACTAGCTGTCACATTTTCATCTACTTAGCATGTCAACCAATTCTCAGTCATTTTCAAATTTTTTTTTTACTAATTGTTATTTTCTAATTGTCACAAAGAAGCGAAGTTAAGTCAAATATCAAGAAGACCGCAAGGTGAAAGTGTCCAAATGTAGTTCCAGTAAAGGTTGGTTCACTGGCATCATATCTAGATGTTTATTTATTTCAGGCATGCTTCTGTGCGTTGAGTGGATAATTCAGCATCAATTATTTGCGACAAATGGTGCTAAAGATGTTGACTGAAATTTGAAGCTACAGTACATCGCATAACCGTTAATACATGTTTTTGATCTTGGGTGAGAGTGCAGCGAGCAGCGCGCGTCGATTTGTGGGCTTCGGTTTTGCTCTCTCTCTCTAGAATGGGAAGCAGGGTGAATGAAAGAAAAACTGCTAAGGTAATAAGGAATAGTCCTACTTTTTCACTATGTGGTCATCCCATCTTCAGAATGTTTTATGAACGATTCTGCCCAAAAAAGTACTAATTTTTGCAAAACTGCAAAGGGGTTTCATTTGACAATTAATTCAGTTTGATGTTATTAGATTTATTACAAAATCCTTATAGTTAGTTCTTTTTACTGTTTAATAACATTTTTTAGTAGATGCATGTGTATTTTCGTATGTATTGGCAAGTTTGTAAGTTCGAATGATAAAGAATGAATGAGAGTGTGAATGCGTGTTCTGCAAAGGAACTAAATTCGAAATCTGGTTATTTTTATGTTTGCATTTTTGGTTTTTTATTCCACGTGCCTACTCGACACGTCCCCGTCGTGCAGAACGGTACCATTTCTTTCTTAATTTTAATGTAAAGAATAAGATGGCCAAGTTGAGAGGGTTCTTACTGAAAAGCTATTCGTAATTAATTTAATTTCTGCTAATTCGTGCTTTGCAAAATTTAATAAGAAAACTATAATAACTCAACTAGAATCATATTAAGAGATTATTTAAAGTGGACTTATAAAATAAGAGGTACAATAGATACAGTATAACTAAAGTCAACCCGAATGAAATACACATCAAAAATTGAATTACACCAACATACGTAAAAATGCCCCTTTATGATTCCTTAAACTAGATCGACGCGAATGAAATCGGGTCTATCAGCTAGTATGTAATAAGGAAACCGGACAATAGATGGCGCTAGAACTGGTAAGCCCATGAGGCTCGGGCCTAAGTCGGTGAGGGAGACGGCACGACAACAATCCGAGTCGGAGGTTGTTAGCCCTATCGGCCGATCGGGACGATTAAGGACGATCGGCGCGAAACTGTCGGGTAAAGGTCATTCGCAAATTTAAAGTGGACCAGAAAGGACACTGTTTTTGGAGCTACCAAATCACAAATAAAAGTGGCAGCTGCCCGAAAGTGCAATTACGGTTCCAATATTTTATTCCGAAAGTAAAGAGGAAGTTTTGCGAACAGTATTGATTTGTGTTACACTTTCAATTTTACTCAGGTCAAGATTAGGAAGAATTATTTTACTGTTTATGTCCTTTTTAAATTCAAACCAGTCTGCTAAGCTGTAATTAGGGATACTCTTAGCAGGTCGATGAATAATTTCAGAAGTTAATAAATCAAATCTTACAGGAAGATGGTCGGATATAAAATTTGAAACTATAGTTAAAGGAGAAGTGTTAAAATGAGTTTTTGAAATTACAAGTTTAAGGATTGAGGGAGAGCTATTGACGTCACTTGGGTAATATGTGGGCCTATTAGGATGACTTAACCATATATTACCTCTTTAATTTTCATCAAACAGAATTTTTCCCATTCGGTTAGCTCTGGCGCAATCCCAGAGTTGATGTCTTGCATTAAAATCTCCGCAAATCTCGCGCACCTCGAATATTACAAATGAACCTTATATCTTGACGAAAGCTATCGGAATCGGTGTTTCCTCCAGGATTATATATGGAAACTATACTTAGGGATCTTAGATGTAATTTTAAAGTTATACCTACAGCTGCTATTTTCTTGAACCTGGGCAAATGCGCTTGTTCATGTGAAAGCTGTTTAGCTAGCACTAGCATAAGTCCACCTAACTTGCTTGAAAATTTATCTAGTCTATAGATGAAGAAATCAGGGTGAGAAATTCTATTGTACGATTTTAGAAATGTTTCACAATCCGCTGCTATTTGAATTTTTTGATTAGTGAGATAATTGAAAAATTCTATGCTTTTGTTCCCAATGCCATTTGCATTCGAATATAAAATAGGAATTCTATCCTTATGGGCCATTTTTGAAACAATATTTTGCAGTGATTATAACAATCACCGAAATTAATTCCTTTTTAGTTCTACATCTATTAAGGTGATTAAACACGTCTTGCACGAAATCGCCAATTTCATTTACATCTATGGGGTCGTCATTTTGAAGGTGAATATGCACAAATGTTAACTGTTTAGCATAGCTTTGCAGTTCAAGTGAAGATTAATTAACTGTTTTTGTGATTGGTGGAGCCTTTGGTAAAGATGGAAACTGTGTATTGTTCAAACAGAACTCGGAAACTATTTTTTCTTTCTTTTCCTTTAAAATTCAAATTGTTTTCCATGCTGGACAACCGAAAAAATTCGCAGTGTGGTGATCACTACAATTAGCACATCGTAATTTCGCTGACGCTATTCTACCATCTCGAGCAGCCGTAGTTTTACTTAGTGGGCATTGGTTAGAAACATGCACTCCTGCGTATTTCACACATGCTGGAGTGCGATGGCAATTTGCTTCCCCATGACCGAATAGTTGACAGTTTCGACATTGGATCGGACCTCGTTTGTTAGCGTAAAATTCGAAGTAAACACGATGGTTTACTACACGTACATTTTTTAATTCACCTAAGGTTATAGAACTTTTAGTGAAATGAAGCAGGTACATATCCTAGTCTTCGTATCGTTTCTTTCGGATAGAAAGTTTTTTAACCGCAGTAGGCGCGATTTTACATTCAGCTAGCGCTGGAATAATATCCTCAGTAGGCATGTCTGGAAGTCCGAGGAGCACAATTTTCGTCGTTTTTTCTTCGGGGAGTTAGTGAATATAAAAACAGGATTCTAGTTGGCACACTAGGTGTTAAACTTTTAGTTAGGAAACGTCTTTCCAACCGTGTCAAGGGGATAGCGGAACTACCTCTCATGGGCACTGATTTCTTGCTGCTTTCAACAAACACGTCCGTACTCGAAGGAGGCTACGAGCAAACTGACTGTAGCGGAGTACAAAAACCTCGTCTCCTTTATAAACGTGTGCCCCAGCTGCCCAACCAAAGGAACACCATCAAGCAAGGTGTTTTAAGAAACAGCCCACTCCTTGATGGGACCGAGAATGTCAAGCGGCATTTACAGCGTAGGAGAGAGCCTTTCGACTCTAGAGAAAAACTAGCTCCTCTTCCTCTTATGATCAGTATAGGGATCACGAGAAAAAATGCAAAAGCTTCCTTAAAACCAAAAAAAGAGGTTATTGGCGCAAATACGTCAATAACTTTAGCTCGTCAACATTGCTTACCTCGCTTTGGAACTTTTCGGGCGACTGGCAGAAACCATTCTCACAGAAAGTGTGCCCAGATTTCGCACAAGCACAGCCATTTCAAGCACAACCAACAAGATGAGCGTGGTAGTGTTCCTGCTATGGATTCACCTTTTACCATGCTAAAGCTCTACCTTGCCTTTCATTCTAGTAACAATTCCTCTCCAGGACTCGACCAGACAAGGAACAAATTGCTCTTTAATCTACCAGACCGGGCGAAGAAACGGCTGCTCCGCTTACATGATGTTGGATACACCCATACAACCCCTGATCAAAAAAAGGCTATACTATTCACCAGAATACAGAAATACAAAAGAGAGATCTTGCCTTAATTTAGCACATATGTTTCTTCTTACTTTCTGCAAATGTATCCACAACAAGTTTCGACAACCTCCGTTCGGGGAGGCGACAAAAACGAGGGGTTCCCATATGTCCTCTTCCCCCTCTTGGAGTACCGAGAAAACCGATCGAAAATTTCAACGACGTCCGATTTAGCTGTTTTTTTTGTGCAATAACATTTCATCTCACAACACAATTATTATTTAGGTAGTAGCCCTTTTGGTTGTGAACAAAGGGGAGCTCTGATGTTAAGCCCTCACACTCACTCTTTTGATAACAAAAAGAAGAGCGAGAGTCCCTTCCCTAGGTCAAGGATTATATTCTTACCCCTCGAATTTGGCGGAACCTTTGGCGTCCCGTCGTAAAAATATCCTACCCTGCGTGGTGTGGGAACTAACTGAGAAGCACCACAGTTTGCTGTGTGCTTCTATGAAGAAGGGGCAAATTTCTGTCACCTTCACGATCCTTCCGCGGAACTGCTGCCGGATAACCTGCAGTACGCGAAAGGACCATGAGGCCATCAGAGGACTTCTGATCGTCTCAGAGCGTGAATTTTTCACGCATGATTTGCAGGAGGGACAAGCCCTACCTGCTTGTCCTTAAGGGGTTGCGCTATGTTACTTCAGACCATGTCGTAACCTTCCTGCAAGAGCAGGGGCTCGATCCGCTGGACACACAGGGTGCTGCCGCAAATAGCACCCTGGCAGGACAGGAAACATGGAGAAGTGACGTTCGCGTTGGCGCAAGTGCTCTCGGGACACGGATTTTTCCGGGAGTACCTCAGCGCAATGCAGTTCACTTCGTCCCATGACTACCCCCAGTGTCTGGCGGTGGAGGAGACGGTCGGCCACGTCCTCTTCGAGTGCCTCCGATTCGAACGTGTTCGGACGGAGCATCTAACCGCAGCAGATGGGTCGCTCCTGGTGGCTGCGACAAGGAGTCGTTAGTCGCCACATTAACGGAAACAAATTTAAAAGAAGCAATTAAGATCACTGGTTAACGCTCAATCTCAACCTCATTCTGGATAGGTGAAGTTTCATCGCTTGTGTTTAAACCAAGAGCAGAAAACTTCGAGATACTGTACTTGCTCCGCGAGTGTGGTTAAAGAAAAAAATTCTTTATCCAAGCTTCCTGCACTGGAATCTAAAATTTAGACAGACTAAGGAGCAGATTGCCTGCATTGCTTAGATCTTGCTTGAGCGAATTAACTCTAAAAGAGGAATCAAAACAAACAAGCCAAAGTTTGGGAAGCAGAAGAAGAAGATTGTTAAAAGATCAAAAAAGGTAGAAGAGTGTCCTGACAAGGTTAGAAAGATTCTGGCAATCCGACAGAGCAAGATGCGGGAAGGAACTATCATCGAGCTTGGCTCTGACAGGTCAATCTCTGTCGCAGGCCCCAAGGGACTCAACAACCTTGTGAGCCTCCTGTTGACCCTGTTTAATCTACGGGGTAACAATCTAGAGGCAATCAAGTATGGCTTAGAAGGTCGAACTAAGACCACCTTTGAGGCTGTCATTTCAGCTTTGGACCTGAAGTCTTAGGTGATTACCCAGGGAAAGCCAAAGAGCTGAGAGACACTAACTTTGTCTCGGATTTCAGCTGCTTTCCCTCTTCATTCATTATCGATAGCGAGGAACAACCGATTTGACCGGAAGATGATTGTCCTGTCTAATATTGGTTTGAAGACAGAGAGCTGGGACGGTGCTTCCAGCATCCAGTTTGTACCAGCACCCTAACAGCGGCGATAGTAGCGTAGATTCACCATCAAGTTCACAAGTGATCACGAAATAATGGAAAGTGAGTCCTTTGCCACAGTCTTTAGCCACTTTACGGATCTCGTCAACTCCCTTTGTGGTTGATGGACAAAAGCATCCTGGAGAGCAGCCAAACCTACAGTCGGTGCCAAGCAACGATGCTCCTTAGAACAGAAATTCGGAACGGAGACATGTAAGTAAACTTGGTAGGCAGAATAATTATTAGTGTAACTTTAGTACGTGCACACTAATGAACAAAGAAATAGGTTACGTGTGTATATGTTGTAACATATAAAGTTATTTTACAGATGCAAGTGGTTTTGGGAAAAACGTGGTTGCCAGAACGCCGAAAGATCCGTGCGTTCACAGTCATTTTTCGAAGACGCCCGCTACTCCCTGAAACAGGGAATGATTTTGCTCTACATGTGGAGAATCGGAATTGGGGCTAAAACTGCAGCAAAACAAGCAAAAGTGAACTCCCGCACAGTGTTGAAGCACTTCGGCGAAATACGGATGTAGTTGCTGATGGAGATTAACAATGATTCACCGATTGGAAGACCAAAATCTCGACACGTAAGTACAACCGGGGCCGCATGAATGCCTTCCCCAATGAGTGGTTGGTGGGAGGCATTTGTCGGGAAACAAAGGAGATATTTCTGGTGCTCGTAGAGCACAGAAATACCGAAGTTTTAACCGGCATAATCAACGAACATGTTCGTATCGACTCCAAAATTGTAACCGATTGTTGGCGTGGTTACAATCATCTGAAACAGCACGGATACGAACATGTCGCTTTTAACCACTCAACTAACTTCGTGAATCCTTCTGATTCACTTATTCATACTGAAAATGTAGAAAATCTTTGGCGGTGGCTCAAAGATTTTTTTGAAAAAAGGGTACCAACAGAGGAACAAATTTAAATCAATACATAGCGGAGCATGCTTTTCGTAGAACACATGCCAACACATTTTCTGCTCTCTCTTATTAATGTGAACTAAGTATGGGTTGTCGCTTTAGTTTTATGCTTATAACTAATGCTTTTTATCTAGTTTTTGGTTAGCTAATACTTTCCGACCTCCACGTGGTGCCAGCTGGAGTATACAGAAGACAAAAGTGTATTCTTACATCAAATGCCTAATGTATATACTAACAGGAAAGCTATATTTTAGGATGATGTAAACGGTGATCTGCAACAACGCACAACAACGTACAGGTCTACGCAGATTCGTGCCTTATAATATTAAATGTGGAAACCAGGATGTAAGTATGACACATTGTTTCATCTCAATCCTCATTTTCAATATAATTTGAGGATTTTCAGAAATAGAATGTATTCGACAACTCGTTCATCATACGGCGGTCAATAGGATCGGGAGTAAAACGATCGTATCCATTTGTTTGTCATCGAGTGCGAATCGATCCATATAAATTATTTATTTCAAGAGGTACTCTTTCCCAAGACGAAATTTATGGAACTTCACGAATTACAACCAAAGGAGTGAAAACCTCGAGGACCATTTTCTACACAAAAGCTTCACCGTCGTGGAGCGACTTAGACTCGCACAGGCTCCGGTGGGCTGGTCACTTTATTAGAATGGAACCCGACGACCCAGCCCGCAGACGACGGCGCTCGACCGCGAGAGGCTCCGGTTTCTCTTGAGGTAGGCCAAGACCGATAAGCGGTTGTAGCGCCTGAGAAGTATATAAAGTAATTGTTTAGCTAGAATCACATAATGGCAATCATTCGATGTGACATGACTGATAAGTTTCCCTAAATACAAATCAACTAGAATAGCTAATATCAACTAGAATAATATACAACCAATGGATCTTCAAAACCTCACTAATCCCTCACGGGTACTTGGTTTCGGAAGGGAGTGTTTTGTTAAAAATAAAGCACAATTTTTAAAACGGTGGCTGCGACACTGGTAGCTCACATGCTGCAGAGCCCGTCAAATTGGAGCCGAGTTTGAACGAGATGAGGGCAGTGCATCCTGTTTCACAGCGGGAAACACAGCTCCTCGTCGATCGTCAACGGGAGCGGCGGCGGCGTGTCAACGAGAGGCGGCGTCGGATGCGCATGCTGCGCAACCCCGGCACACCTCTCTTGATGCGTTACAGCCGAGCTAGGACACCGCCATCACCGACTGAAGTGGCGCGAAGGGCTGAGACTGCAGGACAGCGCCGAAACGACCACCATCACGAGTACCGTCGTGAGCTGCGAATGCGAGGACAGCGGACTTCTCTCGTGTCTGCGTCAACACTAAAGGCGGCGGAAGAGGCGGCAGCCAGCATCTTGGAGTTCTCTGTACGCTAACACGGGAACGTCTACGACTGATACTGATGCTGTAGTAAGCGTTTTCCCACGATCGTTGCGCAAAATTGAAACATGAAGAAAACATCATACAGCGAAATTCTTCCAGAATATACCCCCCATTAAGCTTGAATCCTTCACGGGTAAGAAATTTAAGGGTAAGAGAGGGCTTAGTTGTAACTTATTACTGTAAATAAACCCGATTGTTATTAAAATAGCTACTTGCTGAGAATTCTGCTCACTCGCATCGAGTGAGCGATACGATGGCTAGTCCACACGATGCTGTTGTTAGCAACAGCATCCGTAAGCTAGCATCGGCTCAATGTTTTCTTCCCGACACTGACCGGGCCTTCTTGGATGAGGTCCGGACACTTATAAAGTACAGTGCCGGAATTAAAGCTCCTGGACCAGACAACATCTTTAACGTGATGTGATGCTGCTTAACCAGCATCTTTAACAGATGTCTGGAACTGGGTGGTATTTCCCCACCCAATGACTAATGACGATAAACGTGATGAAAAGTCCACTGCGATGGCCTTATTGGACATCGAAAAAGCTTTTGACAACGTTTGGCACAATGGCTCTTTGCATAAGCTTCGTGTACAAGAATTTTCGACGTTCTTAGTCAGAACCATTCAGTCCTATCTGAGTTCTCGTACGTCAGTTGTTCATGTAGGGGGAACAATGTCCGACCCCTGTGCCAGCTATGCTGGCGTTCCACAGAGGAGTATCCAAGGACCACTCCTTTACAATTGTTTTACGTCGAATGTTCCCGACGTGGATAACCAGACGCAGCTGTCGTTATATGCAGACGACACTACCATTCTGTACTCGACTCGAAATCTGGAGTGTCTCCAAGGAGGATTTCAGAAAGTTTGGATAAATATATCCAATACCACAATGAATGGAGGATCAGGGTAAATTTTGGTAAGACCTAAAAATTTATCCTAATCCTCCACTCATTGGTTAATTAGGCACAAATTTTGGTACCTTACAAGCTTGCTTCTCAAGAATGATTGGTTCTGAATTATTACAAATACTCGTCAAAAACACAACTAAAATCAAGCAACAAGAACCGCAACAGGAACATCATGTTTTAGCCATTGACGGATTGACTCTAAAGGGAAAAAAATGTGACGTGCATATAAACGATGCTACAATAATAGGCAAGATATGGACCGGTCGAAAAGCACGTAAAACAGTTAAAATATCGTTTACATATTGTTCAAGCTGTCCCGATCAACCTCAACTTTGCGCTGAGTGTTTTAACATTGTTCATCTAAAATAAACGATGAATAAATTAACTAATTATGATATCACATAATTACGGATATTTGAAGAACAGAAAAACCATAAAAACTCATTTTAATTGACTTTCTTAGAAAGAGTAAAATTATCTCGTGTAACTCGTCTGTTTCAATGTGAAATGTTTCAGCCACTATGTGGCTGACGTGGCCCAATCGAAAAAATCCGTCAGCCACATAGTGGCTGATGCGGCAGTCAAAGTGTTAAGAAGCATCCCATGAGACAATTTGACGAAGGTCTGTGGTAGCCAGAAAGAGACCGAAGTTATGTCCTATCTGCTTCTTGCTTTCACAACGCTAGCCGAACTGGAAATTGAGCATGTGTGGGTCATGAATTCACTGTTCGGCCGATTTGGTTTGCATGTATGCAATAACGCGCTCGCCTCGAAGCGGTTTTGCGCATGCGTGCGTTTTACCGAATTCTTCGACGCGCGCCAGCTGATCAGTCGTCATACGGATTCTTTTTCTTTGCTTTTTTGTCTTTCTCTCGCTAAGTTCGCAAAGTTTCTCTCGCTAAGTAAATATAAAAAAACCTCAAATAATGCATAATCGTTCCCATGGTAGGTATCAATAGTGATAGACAAAAGTGCTTTATCCTGCAATATCCTGCAAAAGTAGTGTTAATAAGTGTTTAAAATAAGTGTAAAGTGAAAATATATATTGTAAAACATCTCTAGATAGAAATAATGATGGATAGCAGTGAAATACAATTTATGTGCCTGTCAATGTTTTGGAACAGTGCAAATAAGAAAAATAAAATTGTAGTTTACATGTTTTTACATCGAAAACAGTGTTTTGTGAGTTGTGTGTGAAATGTGTTCAATGTTACTTTGTATTATGTTTTTTAACAATGTCTTCTATTTAATTGATGTGTCTGTACAATCTTCGTCTTCTGTGGATTCTGTGTGATGCTGGTCATAGAATTGTGTAATGCACAATTTATATAACTATCATAGGTAAGTGTTCTGTTTTTTTGTATTGATTGAGTGTTAAGAAACTTATCAGGCCAGTCTATGGAGTCTCATGCATTTAAAAAGGTTTTGGGTTTGACTGACCTTATGCTGTGTGTTTAACTAAAATGTAGTGATCTAATATGCCGTATTTTATCGAGTATAGTGCGCACTTTAAAAAATGTTATGCTTAAACATGTTCATAATCATTCACAGATATGTCTTCTGATGAAGAGGAATTCCTCCATGAAGAGCCAGGGTCAAAACGAATACAAGTAGTGGAAGAAAATCAAAGCCGTGGGATTGAAACGTATGAAACCGACGTTCACGAGGACATTTTACCGGACGGGGACGACTGCATTGAGGAAGATGATGAAGCAGTCGCTTGGGACGGTGTATATAATATATTCGATACAATGGATTTGAAAGATTGTCTTCGATATCTTGCGATTTGGCACCAACTTCCCCGTTCGGCGGTCAATATGATGCTGGCCATCCTACGGATGAAGCTGAATTTAGATCTTCCTAAAGATGCGCGGACTTTGATTAGAACACCTACCCAATTAAGGAACGAAATGCTATCATAGGAGGTGATTATTCGTACGGAGGCTTAAAATCAGTCCTGACCAAATATGTTACTCCTTTAACTCTTTCTAAAACCTTCAATCCTGAAGCGACACATTTCTCATTGGATGTGTCAATCGACGGGCTGCCACTACACAAGGGTGGGCCAACTCAGCTTTGGCCTATTCTTGTAAAGGTGGTAGAGTTGCCAAAGCTTCCGGTTATGACGGTAGCCACATTTAGTGGACCATCAAAACCGGAAAGCATCGAAGAATTCTTGCGGCCGCTGGTGGATGAAGCAAATGAAATTCACTGGGAAGGCTTGATTGTTGGCGATAAAACGTTGCATTTTAGCATTCGCAATTTTGTCGCCGACTCACCAGCTCGTGCTTTAATAAAAGGTAAGTAGTATGAAATGTAACTCACTTATTTGATCAATCACTCAACGATTTTTTTTTTAATTTACAGCTACGACGAGCTTCACTGGAATGCATGGCTGTTTAAAGTGTTAATGTGTTGGAGAATACTTCACCCGGGGTAAGAAGGTTATTTTCGATGCCGTGGATGCTCCCCTGCGTACGGACGCAGGATTTCGGTCAAGAGTATGTCCGGGCCACCATAAATCATGGCGTTCGCCACTGGAAGACCTTCTACAGTTCGATTTAATTAAAAACGTTCCTGTTGGTGAACGACTTCATTTATTTGATTTGGGGGTTACCCGAAAAATATTCCGAGGATTTCTCGAAGGCAATTTTGAAAGATATCCTCGGTGGTCCCCTGAAGTAAAGGAAGTTGTTTCTAATTTTTTGAAACAGGTGCAGCTTCCTTCTGAAATTCACCGTACGCTTAGAAGCGTACGGTATGTTGCTTTTTGGAAGGCTTCCGAATATAGGACCTTCCTTCATTATGCAAGTGTTGTGGTTCTGAAGGACTTTTATGATGCGCAAGGCTATAGTCACTTCCTGCTCTATTTTTGCGGTGTTACGATTTTGTCATCATCGTACTACCAGCACCTTTGGACCCGTGTGAAAGATTTCCTTTCCCGATTTGTTAAGGATTTCGGCACATATTATGGTCGTTCCCACATGACCAGCAATGTCCATAATCTCCAACACGTGTTTGGAGAGGTTGCAATGTTTGGACCGCTTGATAACTTTTCTGCATATTGCTTCGAAAGCCATTTACAGCAGATCAAACGTTGGGTTAGATCTGGCAAGAAGTGTGCGGAGCAAGTGGCAGGTAGATCAAGTGAAATTGCCACCATCTACATGACTACCAATTTAATTGCTCCGAAATATCCATATTTGAAGACAAACGGTATTGGTTTACACGTGGCCGCCGATTTTGTCCTACTACCATATTTCAAAGACCAGTTTTTCCTAACAAAAAATGATGATGTAGTTAAATTTGTAAAATGTAAAAAATGTAAAAGATGTAGATGTAGATGTAAGATGTAAAAGCATCATCATTATTCCCTATCACTATAGTTAGGGTCCGGTTTTTGTTCAAAATGGCGCTTTTCGAATTAAATTTTGAAGATAACTCTATCGCAAAGACATCTTCAACTGACTTAAATATTTATAAAATTATCGAAAATTCGCCAACTAGGCACATGGAAGTATCCTGGACTGGAATCAAGTGTAAGCTGGTTCCAGTCAAGTTACCTTCGCGATCTCTCACCCATCCTCATGTCCAAACCCAACTGTCCTCTAATATCCCCTCTTATCTTGCTCTCTTTCCGCTTCTTCATACTCTTCAATCCTAAATCTATTTTCCCCTTTCCCGTTTTAAGGATGCTTCCATCACAACTCCGGATCGAGGTGGCAGTATAATTTCGTGGGACGACCTCTTTTAACAGCGCAGTTAAAACTGGCAATTTTTAACTGGCAGTTTTTTTTTGCCGTGTTGGGCAACCTGCATTTCAGTCAAGCCTTCTAAGCGAGCCGTTTCGTCCTCGTGATGGTCAAAATGGAATATATCTACAAGTGAACACGTTTTTCAGATGATACCTAAGCTATGCTATTTGCCTTCTCTTTATATTTAATATTTTTCATTTTTCTCTTCTCGTTCAAATAATTTATTCTAATTGATATTTTCTTTGCATCGCAAAAGGGTTGTAGTCAGAATTATCACCACAGATGATCACAGGTGATCAGAATCATATCACCACAGCAGATATCATATAGCAACAGCAGAAATCAAAGTTACAACGAATTAATGGGAGGCGGCTTCAAAAAAAGTACGACTATAAAACTAAAAAAAACATCTTTATCATCTTAAACCATGTATGAGGAAGTTGTAGGTTATCTCAAGATATCGTTAAAGTAGTTACATAATATTAGGTACTCTCCGAGCACGGAGTGATACTAAGATGTAGGATTTGTCCGACTTAGGTCAATTTTTCATATTATTTTAGTCTAGGGATATTCCTTTTTTATTAGTTTTTTTGGTTTCATACCTTTCGATCCCATTGGATTAAGTTCAACCATGGTCTGGTATCCGTTTTGATGAAAATGAACCTATCATCTGTTTGGTAATTGTTCCAAAGCGGATATCCAAGTGGTGCAGAGAATCCAGAACAGGTTTCTGAAGATGGTAGGGGTCTGCATATAGATGCAGGGATAAGTCTGCATATGCCCGTTGGATAAGTGATCGCTTCAAAACTAGTCTCATGCGTCTCCAACTCACCTCCCGTAACTCAACTTTTGCGCTGATCTGGGATCTTTTTAAGGGTGAATTTTTTGATTAGTTTTTAGTTACGTTTGAGGTTTAGACTGTAGGTATTTTCATAGTTTAAGACTTAAACTGGAGACGAAAGGGAGAATAACACCGTATGGAATACTTACTTTGAAGGCAATCGAAGAAAATGCAAGTGTATGTGTGCTTAGATTCCGACAGCGTCGCCAGGTATTTAAACCGCCGATCGGCTGAGGAAAAACTCAGTATCAATTGTAAACGCCAGAGTGACAGGTTAAAGTTAATTGGCATTCGCAGTGAAGCGAAAATTTGTTGAAAAAAAGAACCGTTCTAACCTTCTAACCGTTCTCCCTTTCCTCCATGGCGTCCCGAGCCACACACTTCAAATCTCATAATTTTCGATAGCAGGCTGCGTAATAGGTTTCCTCCACTGCAAAGCTTTCATTTACTCGTTACGCAATGGTCTGCGTCCCCAGATGACCGTTGGACGGAAATTCAGGTGCGCGCGATACGTGCACCTGAAGGAGCTTCGTTTCGCAAACCAGAATGAGTCACAAGAGGCCGAGGACTATGGGGCCGTGGACAACTTGGATTTATAAGAGGCCGAAGACAAGGAAGAGGCAGAACGCGGGGCCAAGTACAAAGAAGATTTAGAACAAGAAGCCGGACAGAACGAGGCTCAGCGACAGCCGCCGTGGTGCCAAAAAAATTGTTACCAACATTAAATCTCCAAATAAATCACCAATGCAAGTTTAAAAAAAATACGTCTGTGTCCATTAATTATTTTTTAATCTTCCTTTCAGTCTTAGGCTATGGGAGCGATCTTTCGCTCATTCTCGCGTATCTCCCGGGAAAAGCTCTCGTAACTGTTTTTCGTACCCATTTGTCACTCATTCTGTCGCAGCATACGCACACCACCGAGCGTGTCGTTTTTCATGCAACAGGGTGCGCAGGTGGCTAGTTCGACATACGGCAGCAGACTAAGTTGCATACGGTGTATAACAGTGTTCCAGACAACCTTTATTTTAAGTCTAACTAATTTTTACAACCCCGAGCTTGCTTACGGACTCCGAACAGATAAATGTGACAGTGAATAATTCCGTGAGGCTTGATCAAAAAGTGAGTTTTTCCTGGTCCTAAAAAGGTGACTGTGCCCTTTGCCAATTTCGAGAGTGATTTTTAGCGTTGCATCATTGAAGGTTCCCTGTGTTTCTTAAACCCCTCTCCAATCCCTTCCCAGTGTTTCTTTGCTATTTTTTTAAGTGCTTAAAACAAACAGAAACAAGGGTTTAGGAAAAACAACGGTCCCCTGCCCATTGTTTTTCCTAAACCCTGGAGGAGAGTTAAAGGAGCACAGAAAAGCCTCTGCCCCAGCAAAGGCTTCCTTTCATGCCAGTATTCGGATTAATTCCTTTACAGTAAAATATCGCACGTTGGGCATTTTCCGGGATAAAAGCCCTAAAACCATAATCGAATTTTCGATGCACATTAACATGGTTTCTCAATCTAAATAATTTAGCTAAGAAAAATGTGTCATTTTATATCTGCAAATCTTTTAGTTTTCGAAATACAATCCCACAAAAATGTTTTTTTTGTTATTTTGTGCTTCATTTTGAGCAAAATCTTACCTATCTAAGTTTATCGGAAATCTGATTTAGGTTTTCGGACTTTTATCCCGGTAAATGCCCAACGTGCATTGGCTTGGTAATCTGATTCCCTACCTTCCTATACTTATATCACTCAAATTTTCCAATCCAGGAATATAGGACTTAAATATCTGTACTTTACTATGAATGGTAGAACATTCTGATTATATTAATGAATGGGTGTGCACAGGATGTCACTGTGCAGATCTCCGATCCAGAATAACAGGAGGCCCAATAAAGCAAATAAGCGAAACAACGAAACCTGTAAATTGGAAGAGTCCTTGGTGAGAGGATTACATTCCGACAGTAGTCCTCAGAAGAGAGGATGGTATTCTGACAGTAGTCCAAACAGCCATCGTAGGGACCAGCATATTCCAACCTGCCAGATACGAGACAGCTGTTGTCATAGCCGGTTTTGTGCCGATATGCTTCCTGGTACAGGAAGAAGCGTGATGCTGGTGAAAAGTACAAGCAGCATGAGGAGCAATCCCCACCTCTGTCGTGTGCCGGAGAGAACGTGACGTAACCACGACGCTGTGGCAGGACCAATGAACTATCATATGTCGCAGGCGCTCTCAGGACCCAGATTCTTCCGAGATAGGATGCCATCCATCATCGTTTCCTCCATCGAGGAGACAGCTCAGCGATAACTCCAGACAACCTGCAAGAGCCACGACGTCGACGTCACCAAACCGACGGGGTGACACCGCATTTGCTAGCCGCCCACACAGAGAAGCACCGCATAAGGCGCAACATGCTTCAAAAGGCACGACGTGACCAGCAGCGAGGGCGACGTCATCAAGAAGCTGCCCCTCTACCACAGCTGCACGTGCACGAGGACGATCCTCTACCGCTGACGCCGGACTAAAATGCAGCTGCCAGCACGGAGAGCACCTGTGACCTGTAGCGGCCACACACCCGAAAACGAAAAACAGTAAATCTTGAATAATCGTAAGCTGAAAATTTGTAACTAGTCCTGAAGAGAGACTAGACAAATGTATGTATCAACATAAAACGGTTGAAACGTCGCGCAACCGCGAGGAGAGGATATGTTGGGCTGCCTAAGGCACGTTATTAGAGCTCCATATACTTAAGCCCTCGCAGAAAGGGTATGTTGGGTGGGTAGCTCTTGGATAATAAAGATCAATTCTTTAAAAATGACCTCGGTTCTACGTTAACCATCTTCTACGCATGAGTAGAGTACGACACCGCGATACCAGCTTTTAAGAAAGCTATCATGGCTATTATAAGTTTTTAATCCCCATTCAAAACATCGAATATCTGAACTTTTCTTCTCCAATACAGTACCGTTTATCTTCAAAAGTAACGACATCTAAGTACAATCAACTTTTCAAAATTTTCTGTGCAGTAACTATCTCTTTCACGCCCGCAGTAGAAGTTGACCGAAGTTTGCTAATAAATTTTACAACATTTAGTATGACCATCTCATCTCAACCCACGGCCAAAATTTGCAGCATGTTTAAAAAATTCACAGTTTTTACCGTTGAATACATCTTCCACATCGCCAATCGAAAACAATCTTAAACAAATCCTTAGAATCCACAAAAGCCTAGAATAAATACAAATTGGGTATCATCAGAAATTGAATGAGTGCCAACAACAATGAACGATACCATCATCAACAACATTTTGCTAAATTTGAATAACAAAACCTAAGCTATTTACTTCGTACAGAGCAAACATTACTACGGGTTTATGTGAGGAGCTAAGAAATATCACGAGGTTATTTATTTTCCGATGGCATTCCCTATGCTAAGTGATCCTTTCCATGAAGGTGATTTTTTAACAAGAATTAAAAATTGCTCTGAGGCCTAAAACTTTAATTCGCGTTTATCTCCAATTGACACTTACGTGTGTCTATCAACTAACAAGGGACAGAGAGGTGACTTTTCTAACGTCGCAATTACCGTACACCTACTGATGGTGAAGCTAATAATCAATCGTTGTTTGCCAACAATGTATGAAGACTAAGCAGTCGTAACAAATAAAATGAATATTATCACCATATTTTATCGAACTCATACAAATACAGCACAGTGTGAACCAAAAAAAAACAAACTGATTGGAAACCGTTTTTTTCTTGTGAATAACACGTCACACGATGTAAGCTACTATCTTGAAACACACATTATTAAATTTTCAAATATTTCTCGAGTTTGCATTCGTTTACCAACAAATCGTCTGATTTATCCATAAGACTGATGTTCACATCATCAATCAACTCTAATTATCATACCGTAACTTTTGATTGCTTAATTGGTATTTCAAATATTTTTCACGAGGACAGTGTTCAATCGCTCATCATAGAAAAATTAAGCTACAGCATTTTGAACACATTACTAATTATCGATTTAATTTTTGTAGGTCGATTCTTGGGTGTCAACGCTTGTTCACCACACCTATGAAATAGAATAATAATTATCGAAATGTTGTATCACCAACTATATCTCATATTTCCAACTACTTACCCCTCGGACACATGTATGCGCATGCATCTTGCTCAATCGGATTAATTTGCTTTGAATCTTTCGAGATTCTGTTTTTACATTCCATTAAACGCAAACAAAAATGTTGTTTATTTATATTGTTTGTTAGCTTGTTTCGATCGATTTTTTGATCTCATCAAATCGTCGAATTACGAAACATTATACATATAGAGCCAAACAATACTACTGCGAGTAAGGAATATGTCGAAAGAGCGTGAGAATTTGAGGGACATATTTTCAATCAGACCTGCAAATGGATACATCACATCATATCACAATATGATAACATTAATACATTACAACTGTCTTACCTCATCTCATCAATTTGTTTGTTTCATACATTGTCCGGATTCCGGGCTTTGTTTCGTCAATGACAATCAATGTCACTAGTAATGTGTTCAAAATGCTGTTCAGAAATGCATCTTTAAGTTATTCTACCGATTTTATATATTCAACATTTTTTTAGCGATTTTCTTATGTAACTTTTCCGATATTTCTACTATCCGTGAGACAATTGAAATATTGATGCAATCATTTCCAGTACAACTTTTTACTCTTTAACACAGGCTCGTTCCTCAAACACAATGAGCTATATTTATATCTTAGAACATATTTATATAAGATATAATATTTTAGAACGTATGGTAATATTATAAGCCTCTTTAGAAAGCATGAAGGGAAAATGCTTCAATTCAATGGTAAACGTGACAAACGTTAGAAATATTGTGACTAAAATTACACTCACATTTTTTTTTAATGTTGATTCAATACCATAGTTTTCTTGGCTTATGAATATTTGCAAAATTGTAGATTACATCACCGTGTGCGTATCAACATGTTCAACACACATCCATCTGTACATTTGTACAAGCATTAAAATATGGGAATATTGTTATATAACTATTCGATAGTACATATGCGTGTGTCCAGTTATTTGCTACGAACTGTTGTTTCTTGGACTTGATATTGAAATTTTTTCAAACTTGATAAGTAGCTGCTTATTGCAATCCGGTAACCGCTACGTTAATCGCATAAGGGAAATCATCGTCACATTCTTATCCCGCGAATTTATTGGTGTGAGTCAATTCTTAGCACACAATAGCACACAAACAACTCAATTGCTGATGCAATTATCCAAACAAAAAATTGATTCTGAGCAGTGTATTTTGTTCACTGAGGACACAACAACGTTGTTTCATTTTTTCATATTATTCTACTGAACCAAGTAGAAACGCTATCGATCAACAAATATTTATCACACAAGATTTTTTATTTACATTTCAAAAATCAATCTGGAATTAAATAAAACACGGAATGTCGAGATTAATTTGAATACGAAGTACCAATAAGTGGGATAAATATTTTTACCTGATGCTAAAAATGATTATTTAGATTCATTTTATTATTATTTAGATTATTTAGATTCATGTGATTGTGCATGGTGCCGTGACCAGGATAGTGCGAATATCTGATTTCAAGTCGCGAGTTTCGATCGTTTTACCGTATTAAAGTTTGTCGTTAAATAGTCGCGAAAACTACAGCTGTTTTTGAGGCATTACGCAATATACTGTTAATCGCAGACCTCCGTACAGATTCACATAATGCCAGCGCAACCCATTGCATAGGTGTCCTGGCGGACAATTTTGTTGGTGTCATTCTCGCGGTACGAGAAGTTTTTGGACGATTTTGTTCCCGAACGGAATCAAATAGAAGTGGAAACCCGTTTAAGAAAGTTCGAGAGGTTATGCCAGAATTTGAAAGATATAAAGCAGGGGTTGGAAAATTTCGCTTCACTGCCGAAGAATTATCTCAAAACGCTGCTTTGAACGACACAAAAAGATCTTGCAACACTTAGGAGAAGAGACGGGCACATGGGGCAGCATTACTGAGCATCTACTTTGCACAAAACTACCTATGATCACATTACGTAATTGGGAGGAACACGCATCCAATAACGCCGCTCCGAATAACGACAATTTAATGTTTTTCCAACACCCCCGTATGCGTGTGTTGGGGAGACGTTATTAGTGAACAACCGCCACACGTCACAGGATAATGACCTGAATCACTCACGGAGAATGAACTTTCCCCGCCAAAAGACAAGCGAGAAATTTTTAACATCAATAAGTACAGGTAAGTAAAAAAACACCTAGTAACATCGCCTAAGAAATGGTGAGTAGAAAGATGACTTATCGCTCAAAAGGAGATCTTATCACTGAAAGCAACCGGTCGCGAGCAAGGTCGCCAACTCTGTCAGCTTGAACAAGACGCTGCTGATAGAAAAGATAATATAAAATAGTTTTAAAGCGAAAAAAGAGATTGGAGAAGTACGCAATATCGGTTGGGTTGAAAATCGACGTGCATTGGCGATGGGCTGCCTTGAAGACGGCTTACAGGCATTACATTTACAGAATGAAAATTAAGACTCTTGTTCAAATCGCTCTCCAAGTGAGGTGTTTCATAAAACGATTAATTTATTACAACATCAAACCGGCAAACGGCAAACGGTTCAAAGGTGGTGACACTGGATGTAGCCAACGCATGTAAAAGCGTTAACTGGGCAACGATTGAACACTGTGTGCGCCAGACAGAGGACCCAGTTCCGCTCCAGATCTTCCGACGAAGATGATTACCAAGAACGTACCGCAGAAGCAAGATGTATAATTTTAATAGCTGTTTTCAGGTTCATTGCTTTAAATATCATTAGTTTGTAGCTAAGGTAAATTATCTAGTTGGTTGGTTTCCATAAAAAACCATTGATAAAGTTAGTTATAGTTAATTAGGTGAGTTATATTCCATTGCATTCTGTGGCTGTAAATTTTTATGTTCGTTTGGTACAAAATGGTGTTAAACAGCTTTGGTTTAAAAACCAATATTAAAAGAAGTATGATCAAAATATAAGGTCAACGGATACTAATATAATGTACACTTACAACGGTGGCGGTCGTAATTTATTGAACATCACGTTTATTCGATGTAGTACCTGTTTATTATGTATATATTCTTATCGTAAAATGTGTAAAATATGTGTGTTTCGCTCAACTATACAACAGTGATTTTAAAATCAATTATTTTTTTTTTCAGATTTAATCGGCTCATGATATCCACTATTACTGAAAATTGTTTGCCAACAAACTCAGGAAAAACTGTACCGGTTCATGGTTTTTGTGATAAGTTTGGTTTAAAATTACGGCTTCAATGACAAATCCAAGTTTTTTTTTGTTCAAAAATACTATTGTTTTTTAATTTCAGAATTTATTTACGCCAGAGCGGACAATCGAATTGATAGGGCTTATTGAAGGTTTTCCAGTGTTGTGGCAAAAGAGCCACATAAACTACAAAAATATTGTTATGCAGGAAGACGCATGGCGTCAAATTGCAGATATTGTTGGGATGCCACTGCAGGCGACAAAAAACAAGTGGCAAAACTTGCGAGGACAATTCAGACAGTTCCACGCCAAAGCAAATCAAAGTGCCCATACGGGTTCGGGTAAGTAATATGTTGATTTATTTATGGCTTTTGAAAATAATTTCTTTCATAATACATGTTCTATTAATGTTCTTTTTTGACTCTATTAGCTTCAAATGCTGTATTTATACCTACTTGGTATGCGTATAGAGCAATGTGCTTTTTGCTGGACGCGGCAGAAGTAGGAGAAACGATGGATGCGGTAATATTTTTCAATTTATACTATCCTAATCTTCTTAAACGGCGCAATAACAGGTGTACGCTCAAGGCATGCCTTGCTAAGCTAAGCGAAGGCTTTCATGACTTGGATTTTTTTGGATAGTCAATCTTGCGTACGGGGGAGGCTCAGTTCAACTTTCGCCTGAAAAGCGCTCGATGGTATCTCTAAATACATTGCATAAATTAACAAATGAGATTGACTATTATTAATCTAAACTGGATGTTGTTCTAAATATTGTTGTAAAACTACAACTTACTTACCAAATTTCATCCACAAAACAAACCCTCACAATACGAAAAAAAGTTCATTATTCGGACACATATCAACATGCCTCAATAATCCACAATCATTAGCGGTTTCTCTTCAAATATTCCGCCAAATGGGCCCTTATGGCCAACAAGCGACCCGATGGCCGTGCTGGATCTGTTGGTGTCAATCGAGGTAGGTTAATAGTATCCGCAGGAACTACCTCAGTTTCTGTAGTGTTCATCGGATTTCTTTTTCGGATAAAATTGTGTAAATAAATTGTGGTTAAAACAATGTCTCGAGCAACATCGGGTTCAAGGTTGATAACCGTTTGCAAAATTCTGAATCTATTAGCTAATATACAAAAGACATTTTCAACTACTCGTCGAGCTCTAGCATGACGATTTTTATAGCATGCCATGATGGTCATAGATTGCCATGCTTGTTATAGCATGCCTTCCTCATCATAGCTTGCAATGCTCATCCGTTTGTATACAAAAGAGAGAAGAAATTGAAGAAAAATTAGTTAGCAAGTGGAGTAAGCAAGAGCAAGAATTAGAGCGAAATAAAGACTATTTTCTGGTTTTATTCGCCAGAGAATTCCTAATTAAATCATTAAGCTAGACTCTTCCTTTCTAACAACGATAGTAAAAAATACGCTGAGGTGATCCAACTTGATGATAACCCCCATAAGGGCGGAGGCAAAAATAGGAAATGCAACATTCATTTTTGATAATGCTTGATTACAACTCCGTCACGAACATCATTTTTCACCGGCGAATTACCCATCATTACCCAGCAGCGAAAGGTCATCTCCGAATCCAACGATACAGATATCTCCACAACTATGCACGAATTCCCCTCTACGTCAACCCATCACCCCAGTAAGGCAGCACACCCCCGCTTCCCGTTCACGCAAAGCACATAACACATCGACAAATTTTGAAACCGAGATGATTTCCGTTATGCAGATGTGGAAGGAGAGTTATTCCGAAATCAGGAAGCAAACCAAAAATAGTGGATTTCTTGGATATGTAAACGAAGAGCTGGAAAAGCGGTATCCATCTCTTCATGAGTGTATAAAAAGAGCAATTATAAATCTTATACAAACATACCCCGATAACGAATAAAACATAATCCTAAAATATTAAACTGTGCGTTCATGACATTCTAAAGTCTTCCTCTTTCTAAAGACATTCTAAATAGAAAAAGAAAGAATACCTTAACATAATCCTGCAATGTTTGAACTATGCAACGGCATATGTCAGGTACAAACCGGTTTATTGTTACAGATGAAATCTAAAAAAAAATTATTAAGTTTATGACTTCAAAAATTATTTGAAAAGTAGTTTTTACTTACGCGAAACAAGTATTCCAATCTTTTATATGATTCGCCGGTCGCCAGGAAATCAATCAAATCAATTACAATTTTATAAGGATTTGCACGGAGCAATATGTTAATCGTATTTATATTATCAAATAAACAAAATAAAATCTACTAAAAACATACGGAGGCAACGTTGACATATACGTCAAATATATTTCAACTACAATAAATGATAATTTGAAGCAATACGGCAAGTACTAGTACAACATCAACAAGAGCCCATTCGCGATCTAGTTTTGATATAATGCAAGCTTGTTGGGATAAAATCCTACACAATGAAAAACGGCCAAAGGTACATTTCTTGCTGGATTTGAAATTCATACTCTAACTACAATCTTTAACTTAAAAAGAAAAATAATGTCTCATTCTTAAAAACATCCATACAACAACTAACCTAGCAACTATGAATTTATATTAACTACACGGTCAATTGTAAAGCCAATGTGTGTGCCAAGGTGGTCCACGATACTTTTGGCATAATCAGCAACAGAAAAACATAGAAGGATGAAACATCAGTACTCACCATTTACGCCGGAACTTACACAGAAGCCGTAACATACACTGCATCATAACCTCAATCTATTTGCACCCACTGCGAGGCTTCAGGCACTTTCCCGACGGGCATGCTGCAACATCTAAAAATTCAATAAGCAAGCAGATTAATCTAATCCAATCCACAAGCATCGAAACATGAAAATACTCACTATGCCATACCGAAGAACGACCGATGCCACTACGTTATGTCTTCCAAACCGAACAGACGTGAGCATTTTTCGTCGCATTTTACGCACAGTTGCTAAACATCCAAGCGTCCTTCTTTATTTTCGGTCTCTTCTTTTTTCGTCGCCACTTACGCACAATTGCTGAATACTAAATAACATGCAGTACGTAAGAGCGTATGTCATGTGGCTAATAGAACAAATCTTCAATAAATTTATCTTTTAAACAACGCAATCTTCTAGCGAACTAAACACCTAACGCGCAATTAGACTGCCACTTTTCACTTCACGACTGCGTTGACGAATACCATCTCAATGCAGCCAGCGTCTCGAGGAAAAGGAACACGTTTAACACAGGGTGTTCCTTTCGCTAATTTTTGCTTTTCAATGACACTGAACCAATTTTGACAACCGGTAAAACATTTACCACAGTTGTCTCTGGTTTATCGTTTTTCAGTGCTGTGGTAATGAATTACAAATATTATTTTTTCGTGGTGTTTTTTTTTTAATGAAGTTGATGTGATATTTGTGCGTATTATAACATTATTTATATAATGTCCCAATAATAAACCCATTTTAACTTTGCATTGTTTCTTGTTTTTTTGGGACTTTTTTTATCAGGTGAATTTTCGAAACTGACCAACATGACTGACAATCAAATTTATTTCCGTCTCCTGAAAGCCGATTTCCGATTATCGATATTACATATAGAGGTTTTTATATATTTCTAACATATCCATATATTATACAATCATTTATGACCCTAGTTTACCATACATTTCGTAATGCATATGATGAGCTAATGAGGCATGGGTCATGCTCATTATTGGTGTAAGTATTTTAACTATACACGATCGCAAAATAGCTCCGAGTTTTCAGGTAGTTCCAGCTTTTACTTAAACTATTATGCTTCGTATTGTTTTGTATGGACTACGCATTCGTTTGATAGCATAACAGATCAGTTTTGAAACAACAAGAAACATTCACTACTATGATTTTTAATTTCAAAAATATGGTATCACCACAGTTATCGATTCATGCTGTTGTTTCCTGTTACATCAGTGCCCTGTGAGACAGAATTTTTGAAAGTAAAAATGAGAAAATACAGATTTTTAACCTTCAAAATTATATTATTCAGTAAACTTTGATATAAAACAAATGTCACTTAAGTGACCGCATGTTTCTCGGTATCATTTAGGCGACGGCTCGACACTCGGACCAAGATGAATACTTGGACCCCTCTCAGTGGGATTAGACGCTAGGAAGCGCTACTAAATAAACAGCTTAGTTGCGAGCGGGCCCGAAACGATTGGCCGAGAGAGGCCGTTAAAAGGGACAAAGTTTGAAAAAGGAATCCGACGAACAGCCTGCAGTATTGGCGGTCTTTTCAAATCAGCACTCGGAGGAGCAAGATCTTTGTTTTATCTCTCTGTTAACAAATAAATATTATTAAAACGCTTGTTTTTTACTCAACTGTCTCATTGCATGAGTCGACTTGTACTCTAGTAAACTCATACTCACTATGGATGAGTCCAATTAATGAAATGTGAAAAATGGAAATATGATGTGGCGTGGTAGCAAAGTATTGCAACGTAGATGTATAATAGATGACATAGAAAAATTGGTCGCGAGAGCAGATGATAAAATAAATGCAGTAAAAAAGAGAGAAGGAGAGAGTAAAAATAAAAAGCATATGACCAAGAGAGGAATTTATTAGTTAATAATTTTTGAATAAGATTTGATTTTGGAAAAATAGAAAAAATATAATAATGGAGAGGTAGTATAGGTGATAAAATAAGATAGTTAATATAATGATAGCGAAGGGAGAGAGAGAGCTGAAAAAGAACACAAAGTGTAATGATACTAATTGATAAGGGGAAGCATTTGTTAAAATTTACTGATTGAAATTGGGGTTTGAACTAAATGCTGAGATAGTAGTAAAGCTTGTGCTCACATTTGTCTTCTGTGTACTTCAGAGTGATGATTTCTTTGCTGGCTAGGAATTCGGCTCTAATGCCAGTCGTATTTAAAGCCCCTTAGTACGGTTGAGGGCCGTAGTTTGAGGGCCCCTGGCACTCACTAAGTGACGACTTATACTTAACGAAGTTTCACTTGCCCTGTCATTAGCGTAAACATACTCTCCCCCATGACATAATGTCATAACGAAAACAATTGAAACGTGGTTTAGCACATGGTTTGGCATTCAGCGGCCAAAGGGAGTACAAAAAAGTTTACAAATCGGACGCATAAAGATGTCCTTCTCTGTATTTCAGGTATTCAGTTACCCACGAATGTTGCCCAGGTGTTAGGTGCTGCGCTGATCCCCTTTAAGGTGATGGTAGAATCAGACCTAAAAAATTATATTGCTCTGTCTAGTCCCATCGCCTTCTTCACTCGGTTGCAAAGCTGACCGCCTAACACTGTCGCACACAGTTCAAGCCGAGGGAGTGTAACACGTTTAAGTGATGCCACTCGCGATTTAGACGAGAGCAGAGTAATGCGAACTTATCCTGTTTTATTTTCGCATCGAACATGAATCGTAAGTTGCTTCATACGCATCACAAAAGGTATGTAACTGCAATCGAGTATCAGGTAACAGCGTATAGCGATTGATCTTAAAACCGGATAGAAGTGGCCAATCTTGAATGGAAGCGGAACCATAACTCCTGCATCATAATTTTGGCTCGCATAACAATCGGAGAGATGAAACCAAGCGGATCGAACATGCGTGCTATGTTTTTTTTTAATGCCGGCCACCGCGCCGGATCGCGAGCATAAAATTCAGCGGTATTTACCATTTATCCGTATGCACATCATGTGCTAGCAAATTACCGATCCAGTTGTGTTTTAGACCTAATCTATGAGCGAACCGGGTGCTCATCAGGTCAGGCTGACAGGCACTATCTAATAGTGCTCGCTCTGGATGCGTTATCATAGGTGTGCTTGCTTGTGTTTGCTGCTACGTAGTGTCTTTGTGTATTTGTCGAGTGATCGTCTGCGTTGTGTGGTTGGTGCGCCGGAACATTTCGCGCAACAGTGTGTGGTGAGCTGAATTGCAGTGTCGACACTTGTATTGCGAAAAGCATCCGCGCGCTCGGTGATTGTCCTTCAAACAATTCAAGCATAACCTTTTAGACATTACATGTCCTCCGCACTCATAGTAATGAATCGTGGGCATCCCGTGATATTATGCTCATGCTGGCATATGATGCAGTTACGTGTATCACGAGAGGTGGACGGAAAAGTAGCCAGTCGAGTGAGAGTCGTTTGCTTCGGTGCGAAGTATAAGTGATTTCCGCTAGATGGCGCTTCGGTATTGTTTAATATCAGGGTTTCGAGCACTCGCATTCGGCGTTGCAAAAATACCACTAAGCTTTTGTAGCTTGGATTTTTACTGGTGGAAACAAATTCCTTCCAATCACGTATCGTTGTGGCGGGTAGTTTTGTGCATAGTAAATGCTCTAGCAAACTGCTCCAAGCTTCTGTGTTTTCGCCCAAATGTGTTAGAGTTTTCTTGTGGCGCTCGAATTCATCCACAAGCTGGTGAAGGGACGCCGTGCTTTCTCGCTTTACGGTAGCCATTCCGAAAAAAGCTTGCATTGACGCTTTTTCAACAGATACTCGTTGGAGTACCGATCTGTTAGTACCTTCCATGCGATCTCATAATTCGCGGCACTTATGGTGATCGACTCGATGACTTTGGCAGCTTTTTTTTTGATGCTAGCAAATAATGGAATTTTTGAATAGGCGGTAATTCAGGGTTGTCATGAATTAGACCCTCAACGGTGTCCCTAAACGTAAGCCATTGCATATAACCACCATCGAATTCGGGAAGCGCGATGGTGGGAAGTTTGATGCCAACCAGAGGGCTAGTGCCAGAGCTTTGTGATGCGTTGATGCTCCATCCATCTATCCATCCTATTTACCTTTGATTGAGAGTGAACGCGTATGAGACGCGGCTCAAAGTCACCGCGTAAAGCAGCAGTTTGTAGAGCCTCTTCCTCGGTGGTTGCTGAACCTTCTAATAGGCACTGATTTTTTTCCAAATCAACGGAAAGTTGTTGGATATGCGCGTCTCTATCGCGTCTCGTTCCGGCAAAAAGTCGAGCGGCAACTTTTCGTGTCGATCCAGCGAGACAAGCGATATTGCCTTTCAGGACAACAATATAAAGCTAGACGCCGGCATGATCGATTATATAGTAATTTCATTCGCGATGAAAAAAAACAAGAATACTTGCTGTGATACAACGTACGTTTCGCGCCAATAATGCAATGTGCTCACGAGAATCCGTAAATTAAGCATGAGGATGGTAAGTGGTTGAGCGCCGTAGTTTGCGGGCGCCAGGCACTAACTTAGTGACGACGTATATTTAACGAAGTTTCACTTGCCCTGTCATTAGTATAACACCTCTAATAAGGGTCCTATGCGCTGTAGTTTTCTTCGGACTTCAGTTGCTTTTTGAATTGCGTATTTTCTTTATGACTTGCAGTCTTATGCGAGCTTTGTTTTCAGAGTTTTTTTTTATTTTTGAAGGATAATTTCGTGTCTATCCACACGCCTAGGTATTTGTATTTTTTCACCTTTCTGTTGTGCTTTCCTCTATTTTTACGTTGAAGTTGAGGTCTTTTTTGTCAAACAGTATCATTTTTGTTTTTCCCGGGTTTATTTGTAAATTTAATGTGCAAATGAGCACCAGGTTGCAAATTTGTCAAGTGAGTTTTGTAGTTTAGCTCAATGGCTATAACTATTAACCGCAGAGTATATTTTAATGTCATCAGCATACATAAGAAGCGACTGACGTGGGATAGCTTGCAGCAAGTCGTTAATAAATAGAACAAAGAGTAGCGGATCAATGTTACTTCCTTGTGGGACACCAGACGAGCATGAGAATGTTTCTGAGGTAGTGTTACCCACGTTAACACTATATCATCGATATTCTAGATAGGTTTGAAACCATGTCACAACATTTCAACAAATGCCTAAATGCCTGAGTTTTTGTAGTAGAAAAGTATCATTCATAGAGTCAAATGTGGCTGTGAAGTCAGTATACACTGCGTCCAGTTGGCCTCCTGAATCCAAACACGTGAAACATTCAGAGATGCATTGCAGCAGGTTTGTAGAGAGAGAACGCTTGGGGATAAACCGATGGTGATATTCAGATATGTAGCGTTTACTGGAATTCATTACAGCGTCATGGACTATTAATTGAAATAATTTTGCACATGAGCTCAGGGATGTTATGCCTCTATAATTGTTAGCACTGTTTCTAGATCCCTTTTTGTGAATCGACGTTAGATATGAATAGTTCGAGGCGGTAGGAAATTTTCACTGACGAATGGACATTATAAATAGGTTCGTCAACGGGATACACAGAGCGTCTGCGCATTTAGCTAATACACATGATGGTATAGCATAAGGGTTAGGTTTGTATGAAAGCTTCAGCCTCTTGGCAGCAGTTGTCATGACTGAAGGTGTAACATTTACGTTGAGCCACGAGAACTCAAAAACGTTATGTGGCACTGTCTCAAGAGCTCGTTCGATAATAGAATCATTGACACTATGAGTTGAAAAGGCACTTTTGAATTTTTCAACAAAATACTCCGCTGGCAAATACTCCTTGGCATACACGTATGCTTATCATTGAGGTATATGCTTGTTGGTATGTTTGCCTATTTCTGTTTGCTATTTGCAAATATCCAAAATGCTTTGGGGTTAGCATACAGTTTTTGATGCAATTATTTCTCTTTCTCTCGTTTCTTTAAGAATCTGAACTTGCTAAATCTTTTTTTACCTGTTAAGGTTTTCTAATGTTTGGTTCGCATGGAATGTCTTTCTGGCATTAGTTTGGTTTACCCAGCCATTTGGAGTTCTGTTGGTTCCATCAGCCGTTGGGGATATGGGTAATGGTGTGCTTCTTGCTTTGTAGTATTACTTGCATTCCAAATTGGCTAGCAGCTTTTCAATGCGTGCCTTGTTGTTGCTCACTCTTAATTCCGGCATGGTTGGTGAGCTCATTTTAATTTTTATAATTCTGTGATGGATACTGTAATGCTCGGAATGATGGTCTGGCCTATTGCAGTATTGTTTTTCCTTGAATCTGAATTAAAATATGTTATTTCTGTATTTTGTAAAATAGCCAAGTTTGAGTTATTGATTAGGCTCACTAAAACTTTTTCTCTCGTGCCAGCAGATAGATTTTCACATGGTTCGTGGTGGGCATCAAAATCTCCGGTAATAATCGCGTCTCTATGCCGGTTTGTTATATTTAGTTTTTTTCCTATGACTCAGTTTTGACTTTGATTCCAGTAGCTTGTATGTAATTATTAGTATGACAAATATTGATCTCTTCGACCTTGCATCTACTTTTTAGCATGATACACTTACCTCCATAGCCGTTTTCTCTTAGCTGGTAAATTGTGTTATAACCCTTTTTCTTGAGGGGTGCGTTAATATTTGGGTTTATCCATGTCTCCTGCAAATATATGTGATCCAAATTTGCCTCTGCGACGACTGTGTTTAGATCATCGACGTTATACTTTAATGCCTAAAGGTTGTCTAATTTGGCATATTTACTTTTTCCAGTATGGGTGTGTTTGGTTTGCTGTTTGATTGACCGTTGGCATTATTGGTCGATCATCAAACGGGATGATCTCATTATTACAAAGTGGATGAATCTCGGTGTCTGTTAGGATGTGGTCGTCTGTAGGTGGGTCTGTTTGTAAACTTACTTGTTCCCGTCAGTTTACTTTTTGTGAAAATATATTTTTATGTAGTTTTTGACCAGGAAATTAACCAGAAAATTACATAACATATTATAGGACAGAGAGTAAGGGCGTTCTACGAACATTTACCAGTAAAAAGGGCAGATCCAATGTCATTTAAAACAATTGTCTATATTTTCATTTAAAATGCTAATCTTTGCCTGTTTATTTTTTACGTACTAGTACTAATAGTCTCTCGTCTTTAACAGGGATGCTTTCGTAGGCTGATGAAGAATTATTGGCTAATTCTATAGCTTTTAGGATCTGAAATAGATTAAGGATTAAGGCATGTAGTTTTGCCTTGTCGCTGGCTTTTGTTTAGAAAGTTCTAAATCATATGGCTGGACGGAAACAGTTCGACGCGAATTTAAATCGACACGAACGAAATAAACTGTAATTGTAACCGATTGTATTTGCATTTTGTTCGGCCCGTAAAAACACACTTGACTAACTTGACATAACTTTTTCTTCATGTTAGTTTCGGCAACAACCACCATATGATCAAAGTCTCCCTTTTTATAACTTTCAATTGTTTTAAATCTTCCGCTACTCTCATGCCAAAGTGAGCAAAAGATTTTTTTATATAATATGGGAAATTAATGCTAATTGCATTAGCAGCTCTCTTTGATATTGTTAAATTAAACTTCGTCATGATTTGTTTGGGGAATGTTACGCATATAATGCCATGCTGTTGCTTTATCAATTATCAATCAATACTGTTTATATCAATACTGTGCCTCGATGTTACGCAGTACAATTCATACCTTCGTATGTTGGTTCCACACAGCTATGTGGCTTGAACTGACAAGAATCGGTAGTAGTTTCTTCAAATGTCGTAAGGACAAATTGCTCATAATAGTCTTGATTTTAAATAGTACAATTTCTTTTCAAATTAAGAGAAACAAGCATATAAACTTATCAAGGATTTTCATTATAGTTTCATTATCTCTAGCATAACCTCATCCTTATGTGCTGCGAATGCAACCTCTTTTCTACATTAAAGGAATTTTTAAAACGATATTAAAATTACCTCTTTTATTCCGCTTTGGCTTTATGAAAAATAAAAGAGACCAAGGGCGTGCTTTCCATTTATATTTATTTGCCCACCTGACCGAGCTTTCCGCTAGTGGCCGTTGTCGAATATTGTCAATATTTAAAATTCCGTACCTTTAACGCGCATCCTCCGATCGTGTGGAAGACTTCTTGTGAATTTAAATTGATTCGCAACAGTGTGAAGAAAAACATTGCATGAAATTAACAAATTGAAAAAAAATTAAAAAATGCAAACATTTTCAAATTTATCACAATAAGGTGCTTTTCCACCATCTGGAAAATCGGTTTGGTTGTGTAAAATCTTAAAGCAACATATGTTCAGAGTTGTACTTGTCCATGGTTTGATTAAAAAACCTAATATTCAATAATTCTTTTTACCACAGTACTGAAAAACGATAAACCAGAGACAACTGTGGTAAATGTTTAACCGGTTGTCAAAATTGGTTCAGTGTCATTGAAAAGCAAAAATTAGCGAAAGGAACACCCTGTATTTAATGTGTTCCTTTTCCTCGAGACGCTGACTGCATTGAGATGGTATTCGTCAACGCAGTCGTGAAGTGAAAAGTGGCAGTCAAATTGCGCGTTAGGTGTTTAGTTCGCTAGAAGATTGCGTTGTTTAAAAGATAAATGTATTGAAGATTTGTTCTATTAGCCACATGACATACGCTCTTACGTACTGCATGTTATTTAGTATTCAGCAATTGTGCGTAAATTGCGACGAAAAAAGAAGAGATCGAAAATAAAGAAGGACGCTTGGATGTTCAGCAACTGTGCGTAAAATGAGACGAAAAATGAAGAGATATTCATGTTGCGATGCTTGTGGATTGGTTTGGATTAATCTGCTTGCTTATTGAAATTTTAGATATTGCAGCATGCCTGTCGGGAAAGTGCCTGAAGCCTCGCAGTGAGTACAAATAGATTGAGGTTATGATGCAGTGTATATTACGGCTTCTGTGTAAGTTCCGGCGTAAATGGTGAGTACTGATGTTTCATCCTTCTATGTTTTTCTGTTGCTGATTATGCCAAAAGTATCGTGGACCACCTTGGCACACACATAGGCTGTACAATTGACCGTAGTTTATATAAATTCATAGTTGCTAGGTTAGGTGTTGTTGGGATGTAGTATAGAATGAGAAAAGACTTCTTTTTAAGTTCAAGCCCAGCAAGTAACTTCCGTTGGTCCGTTTTCATGATTTATGATTTAGTCCTATCAATCATGCGTTTTATATCGACTAAAATGTGAAGAGGTGTTTGCTGATGCTATCAAACCCTTAGTTCATTATTTTTCATAAACTGAAATTGAAATGCATTTGAAAAATATGTTGATTAGGTTTTTTTTGATTTTTTTTGTAGATTTCGTTTTTCCATTTCTTCCCAACAACCGCTGAGAGCCTTATCCCGGGCTAACTCGGTTAGTTGTTATAGTGGTTCTGTGACCTTTGACTCTGGTATACTTCGGTAGTTTTTTGTAGTTTTGTGTGTGGGGTGTTGGTAAAGTTAGTGGTTGGATGTGGTTAGTGCTGAGCCATTATTGGCTGATGTGGTGTTGAAGACCGATGACAGTGTGCTGGGACATGTTTACTAGGGTTGGGAATTGTCTTCCCATTCACCACATACATTGGGGTGTTAAACGGGACCGGGACGAACCGCATTCGTCTCCCTCTAATGGTATTCCTGCTAAAAAAACGCTGAGAGCCCATGGAACCAGGGCCGCTGGGAAATTTGTGGTTAAATTGAATAGAGAAACCTCCCGAGCTCTTAGTTTTCGCTGTGGCGCGAAGAAACTCGTGTGAGGTAATCGACTTCTCAAAATAGTCACCTTCGGAGGCACCTAGTTTGGCCTTTTTGCCTAGAGACGCCATTTCATTTTCAATTTTTGATGTTTGTTTGTAACGACTTTGAATTCGATAGATTCATTCGCCTCTCTGAGCAATAGAATATTGACTTATAGTTTGATGATGTCGGTTTGAAAATTAAGTTTTTTATTCATGACTGGAAATTCGGAGCAATTTTCGAAGTTTAGATCGGTTTAGTTGCTCGGGAGAGAGAATTGTTTTTATGTTTTTATTAAGTTAGCAGGTTATTCGATGTTTCGTGAAACCATGGCATCCAATCAGAATATGTTGCACAGTGATATCCACATTGCAATAATGACATAAAGGTGGAGTGGCTTTTTCAATTATGTGTTGGTGAGTGAGCCAGGTTAGATTAATTCGGAGGCGAGATAGGTAGTACTTTCTGATCACTGCTTGAGGGGGCATCTGGCCACCAGGGTGTTGAGGAGTTTGTTATATGACGGAGAATGGTGGTTTAGCCAGGAGGAGCTCCATATTTCACATTTTTAGTGTTAGTTGTTGTAGTGTTCGTAGTGATTTTAACCTGTTTTGCACGATTATCTGCTTTTCGATTCCCATTGATGTTGATATGGCTTGAAATCCAACAGAACAAAACGGATGTAGGTTTTGCAAATTTTTCAAAGATTTGAATATTGTGGTTTTTGGAATAATCATTTTCAAATGAAGATAGAACGCTTATAGTATCATTGATAATTATGTTTTGTTTTTCCGTCCAAAGGCAGTCTTTTGTAGCTTTGAATGAAGTGTTAGTATCGGCTGAGAAAAAGGAGAGGTGTTGATCGGAAGTTTCTTTGTAATTTATTTTTTGAGTAGATAGCCCATCCAACAGAAGAATTGAAAGGTGCTGCAGTCGATAAAATTGAGGTGATGCAGATGGTATTGTTGTGTTTTTATAAATTCAACGAAAAGCTGGCTGGTAGCAGAACTTTTTTTTTTCAATTTTTTCTTATTGTTCCGGTTTTTTCTTCGCTAAGTTCCATGGGAGGGTATGAGTAAGCCTGTGATTTGTGGAATCTGTTGAAGAGAGAGAGCTCATTTAGGATTGTATTTGCCCTTATAGTCAAAGTATCGCAGGTTATTCCCTTTTCTAATAGGCGGCAAGTAGCCGCTATTGTTTTAAAGGTTGTGTTATGGGCGAGTGGTAGGCGACCACGTGAATTTTGCATAGAATAGAATTATTGGGGCTGGTGACGAAAGCTTCGGATGAATATTCAATAGCTGAATGATAGATGGGGTTGATTTTGCTCTCTAGAATGTCTCTTTGGCGAGAAACAATTTCAATGCCTTATACAGTTTTTGGTAAAAGCCATGAGTCGATAATTTTGTTAAGAATGATGCGGATATTTCTATGTTTTATAGATACAAGCATACGAAAGAGATTAATCCGGCTAACTGTTTCTTTTTCATTCGATTGGAATAGGGAAGGAAGGAGAATTTCTAGTCCAGGGTAATTCCAAGAATTTTAACAGCTCAGGCAATAAGGATGAGGAAATCGTTTAAAAGAAAAAGACGATGGTATATGTCGGTGAGTATGTGAGTTACAAATGTGTACAGTTTTTGATTTTTCATGGTATATTTTATAATCCGACTATTGAGACCACCATTGTTGTGATTTGAAAAGAAAAGTGTAGCGGAAGGGAAGGCAGGTTGTGGGACACCATTTTCTAAAACCTAGTTTTTGGAAACAAACCAATCAATGACAACCCTAAAAGCACGGTTTGATAGAAAGCTTTTAAGGAAGTAAAACAAAAGGTCACCGAAACCCCATCTGCAAATTGGTTTTAAATAGCTCGTTTCAAAGTTTTATCAAAAGCTTTTGAAAGATCCATAACTGCGCAATCAAATATGATATTGATATGTAAGAGCTCTTTCCAACAGGTCATCCATGTGATGTGAAGTTAGTAATAGTACTTCTATCTCTAGCTACGTTTTGCAATTTTCCATTATCGGTGAGGTAAATACTCTGGAGGGAGTGAGGAGGCAGGCAAAGCATTCGTTGTTTTAAGCGCAGTTTTAGTGGCATCACTCCGGACATCACTTCAAGGGACATGGCATGAGTGATCAATTAACGGGATAAGAATGTGACAATGCTTCCGCTTATGAGATTATGGTAGCGGTTACCGGATGGCAATGAACTACTAATCAAGTTTAACAACATTTTACTGTCAAGTTCGTAGCAAATAATTGGAGACGCGCATATGTACCATCGAATAGTTTACTATCAATATCCTCATATTTTAAGGCGAACTTGTTCGAATGTGATGTGTGTTGAACATGTTGATACGCACACGGTGATGTAATCTACAATTTTGCAACTACTCATAATAAAATAAGCCAAGAAAACTATAGTATTGAAAAAAAAACCTTTAAATAAAATTCTGAGTGGAATGTGAAAGTCACAATATTTCTAACGTTTGTCACGTTTACCATTGAATTGAAGCATTATCCCTTCATGCTTTCTAAAGAGGCTTATAATATTACTATATGTTCTAATATAATATGTTAAGTACATACGTTCTTAAATAAAAATAAAGCTCATAAAATTGTCTCACGGATGGTAAAAATATCGGAAAAAAATACTTAAGAAAATCGCTAGAAAAATGTTGAATGTTTAAAATTGGTAACAAAACTTAAATATGCATTCCTGAACAACATTTTGAACACATTACTAGTGACATTGATTGTCATATTGAAAACGAAGCCCGGAATCCGGACGGTGTATGAAACAAACAAATTGGTGAGATGAGGTAAGACAGTTGTAATGTATTAATGTTATCATATTGTAATCAGATGTGATATACCCACTTGCAGGTCAGGTTGAAAATACGTCCTTAAAATCTCGCGCTCTTTCGGCTTATGCCTTATTCGCAATAGCATTGTTTGACGCTATCTGAATATTGTTTCGTAATTTAACGATTTGATGGGATCGTACAATCGACAAAACATGCTTCCGAAACAAGCTAAAAAACATCAGAAAACATTTTTGTTTGTGAATAATGGAATGTTCGAATAGAATCTCGAAAGATTCAAAGCAAATTAATCCGATTGAGCAAGATGCATGCGCATACATGTGTCCGAGGGGTAAGTAGTTGGAAACATGAGATATAGTTGATGATACAACATTTCGATAATTATTATTCTATTTCATAGGTGTGGTGAACAAGCGTTGACACCCAAGAATCGACCTACAAAAAATAAATCGATAATTAGTAATGTGTTCAAAATGCTGTAGCTTAACTCGTTCAAGTATAAGCGATTCAATATTATCCGCGTGCAAAATAAATGAAATGAAGTCGAAAATACTAATCAAGCTATCAACATTTGCGATATGATAAGTACTGTTGACTGATGAACACCAGTGTGAGTGAAGTGAACACCAGTCTTAAGGGTAAATCGATTGATTTGATGGTAAACGAATGCAAACTCGTGATTTTGCTAGTTTTATATTGTGTGTTGCAAGATAGTAGCTTACATCCTTTAAAATACTGTTTCAAATCAGTTTGATTGTTTTGGTTTCCTCTGCGTTTCGCTTGAATGACCTCGTAAGAAGACAATAATATATGGTTTATTTGGTTCAAATGTTCAGTCTCTTTTAGATTGTTTCCAAACAAGGTTTGGTTATTGGCGTCACCTTCAATAGTTGTACGGTAATTGCAACGTTAAAAAATGTCACCATTCTGTTCCTTGTTAGTTGATAGACACACGTAACTGTCACTTAGAGATTGGCGGGATTTGAAGTTATAGGCGTCAGAGCAATTTTTCAATCTAGTTACAAAAAATCACCTTCATCGAAAGATTAAATTTGGCCACTAACATTCGAGATATCATCAGGAAATAATCGACCTCTAGATAGTTTTGTAGTTCCTTACATACACTCGACTGCTCTGTATGAAGTAAATAGTTTAGGTTTTGTTATTCTAATTCAATTCAGTGTTTAACGCGCTGTACTTCATATAGTCGATGTTCTTTGCTCAGTCACTACAGGAGGTACATTGACTAGACGATGATTGCGCTTTATCGTGCCATAGGCGTAGCTACCTCAGTTGCTTAAAAAAAATTAAAAAAAAAAAGAATTGTCAAACTAAATGAGTCGCGAAGGTCCCTGATGAGTACTGGTATGTTGCATTGCAACCCCTATCATATCCCGTATGCGATAAAATCTCCTACTTTAAAAATTGGGTTTTGTGAGTCATCGCTCGCGTGTTCAAGTACCTTTTTGATCTTCTCAGGATCAGTCTTAGCTTCCCGAGCGAGATAACTGGATGCTAAGGATACAACAAGATTTCCCGTAATGGGTTGGATTGCGACTGCTTCTATGACTTAGTATTTTGATTGTGTACAAAATTTGACTGTATTTGCATTTGCACGCGGTCCGGGTTCGACGGGTTTTTTACACACTTTTTTGTTTTTTTGCATGTCCCCACCAATAGAGGGAAAGAGTGTGAGTGAGCAATAGGGAAGAGAAAGCGCCCCAGGAGCAAGAGTGCGTTGCGTCTGCAGTTTGCATCAGCTTGTGCATCCTAATTGCATCTTATTGAGGGCCATACAAATCATAACAGGCAATTTTTTACATGCCCAATAATTTCAATTTTACATGCATACATTTTCCAACAACGCCCCAAAGGCATCCGAGGCGATCGTGTGGGTGAGCTTTTCGGATTTTCGGTGTTTGCTTTCATCGAGTGGTTCTTCCCGAGTGGTGGGGTGGTTCAAGTTGTGGTAAATTGTGCAGCCAGCCATAGCGAGCCCAAAAGCCACCAAAGCACGCCATTTGCATCGTCGCTTTGCTGTTTGTTGTTGTTCCCTTTTTGGGGATTTTCTAAGCCGTGCTGTTCTAAATGGCATGATTCGAGCGGTGGGAAAGGGCTGATGCGAAAATGCCATGGACCGGCACAGGCACGCCCAGAAACCCATCCCAACCCCACACTACTCTCGAGCCTGCGCCGTAGATATCGCATCCGGTATCGAATATAGCGAATGGTGCCTTTCGATCCCTTCCCAAGGGTCGGATGAACGAACGTCGCAAAGCGTAATCAGCGAAATGAAACCCTTCCCGGTGAGGTGTGGTTGGGTGCAGCCGGGTTTCGAGGGGTTGCTAAGGGGATGCGTTGGGTTGCGAGTGGCAGATTGGCTGAAGTCTCACATCCTTCGACGTATTCTCGGAACAACCACCCGAGAATGGCCGTTGAGGGGGGGTACCATGACGGTGTTGTATTACATTAGTTTCTTGATTAAAAAATTTATTAAACAAAGGGCGGCAAGCATCCTTCAAGCGCTACCCTTCGAACGAGAGGCGCCAAGCGTCGTTCTTCATCGCCATTGTTCATTTCTTTTCCGCATGCTTTTGGACGTGCTTCATCCCCATCGTTTTGGGGTCGTTCTTTTTCCCTCATCGTTCCCTGCGTTCGGTCATCCCTTTTGATTTGGGGCGCAACACAAAGCGTCGCATCAGCTCGAGGTCATATTTTGTGCATTTCTTTTCGCTTCGTTTGGAGCTGGCTGACGGAGAGTATCGTCCGAATAGAGCCGTTTGGCTTTGGAGAGGCTGCACGGAGAAAAAAAAACTATAAAACTGTACCTTGCCGTTGTGGTGACTTCTAGAGAACATAAATAATTAACTCATAACAGCATACCCCACGCCCTTGGCGGCATATTTTATGCGCATCTTTCGAACATATTTCTATGCGTCTTAAACAAAAAAACGTAGCCCAGCTTCAATAAGCACCACCATTGTGTCGCGCAGTCTGGGAACTGCTTTAGCATAGTTTTACGACAACTAGCTTCCGCTGTCGATATGCCATGGGTCACAAACTGTAAGGCCTGAATGCAATTACATAAATTCTGAAATTCTCAACGGTAGCTTTCTCGGCTTTCAAGAGCTCGCAGCTCGCGGTATAAGCGTTTAATTAGAAGTGAGTCGAAAACAATCACATCTCTTTATGCTGCGTTCGATTTCTAATGATTTATAATAACGCTTCTCAAGCTGGATACGCGATGCGCGATGTACGTTTCATACTTCGCTTGCACCGAGTTAAAGCGGGCCTGCATGTCGGGCAGTATACCTTGCGCTTTTGCGTCCTGTTTCCGGGCATCCGCTTCCAGCTGGGCGATGCGTTGTTCCATCACGCGGCAGGTGGATGAGGTGCTATCGGTTCCCGGCGGTGTCCCCGTCGGTGATTTACTGGCAACTGCAACGGAAGGCTCGGTTCGGTTTAGTCTCGGCACATAAAAAACGGAACCACATCGCATCCTACCTATCAGCGCCGATATGGAGTCCGGATTTTTGCGCATCATAATTCGCTCCATCTCGCGGCACTGTCGCTGCAGGTCCTGTATAGTTTTTACGTCCTTCTTGCTGCCATCCTGCAGCTTTTTGCGGTCTCTGCGCGATACGTCCAGCCCGGTTCGTAGGAGCTTCTGCAGTTCGATGGCGGAATCCCGATCACACCGGGCCGACTGCAGCTCGGATCTGTGCAAAAGCAATACGAGCCCGTGAGTAGGATGTCCTTGTAACCCCCCACCCCCAATCACCGTATACCTACCTCAGCACGTCGGCACTCCTCGTCAGGTGGCGTATATCAAATTGCATCATTTCGCTCTCCTCCTGCAGCGTGGTGTAACTATCGCGCAATGTCCTGTGCACCTGGGACAGCGTATCGCATTGCAACCGCTTGCTCTGATAGCGCTCTTCGGTGTCCTTTAGTCGGTCCTCCAGTACGGTGATCTTCAGCTCGAGTTGTCGATCTTTGGACCATCGATCCGGTTTCTCGTGTGTCGGCGATGGTTGCGTGGATTTGTCGAAAGTCTGTCTCCTTGGGACTTCCTGTTTGATCCGACGTCCGGTTGGGTTGGTCGGTCAATAACACCAAGTGTTGGTTTCCGTTGCCTGCTGGGATAAATAAAACTAAAAGGCATATTAACGTAACGCAAGGTACGCGGTTTCCACAGCCTTCTCAGTTTTGAAATACGATTGATGGTTAGTTTTCTTGGGAAGAAAAACATTCTACCAGAGCAAAAAACACGATGTACCTCAGTGTGATGTTTCAAACAATTTCATTTGTTTTATTTGTTACTATTAAAGATGAAAAACACCTTTTTAATATATTGCCTGTTCACCTAACCTAAAAAATTACAAAAGGGTGCGATGTTAGTGGCGTCCTGCTAGCCCTACTAACAAATATTAAACTGGACGGGGCCATTGAGAGAGTGTGTGTAAGATAATGCGCCTGTACGGCACGTAGGCTATAGAGGTATATGCTTGTAGAGGTGCGATCCTGGGCACCCGCAGCGCACACTGGTACCCGTAGGGCACAGTGCACAGTGCCGACACAGGCACGAGTTTAATTGCGACGTTAAAAAATGTCACTATTCTGTCCCTTGTTAGTTGATAGACACACGTAACTGTCTCTTAGAGATTGGCGGGATTTGAAGTTATAGGCGTCAGAGCAATTTTTCAATCTACTTACAAAAAATCACCTTCATCGAAAGATTTAATTTGGCCACTAACATTCGGGATATCATCAGGAAATAATCGACCACTAGATAGTTTTGTAGTTCCTTACATACACTCGACTGCTCTGTATGAAGTAAATAGTTTAGGTTTTGTTATTCTAATTCAATTCAGTGGTGATTAGCGCGCTGTACTTCATATAGTCGATGTTCTTTGCTCAGTCACTACAGGAGGTACATTGGCTAGACGATCACTTCTTTTAATCGAAATTTCGGTTGATCGCTACCGAGAGGGTCTTGAATATCTTTCCGCTTGATGTTCGAGTCTAAAGAGTACGTACAAAAATACCTATTGCGATCGATTGCGCTTTATCGTGCCATAGGCGTAGCTACCTCAGATGCTTCAAAAAAATTAAAAAAAAAAAAGAATTGTCAAACTAAATGAGTCGCGAAGGTCCCTGATGAGTACTGGTATGTTGCATTGCAACCCCTATCATATCCCGTATGCGATAAAATCTCCTACTTTAAAAATTGGGTTTTGTGAGTCATCGCTCGCGTGTTCAAGTACCTTTTTGATCTTCTCAGGATCAGTCTTAGCTTCCCGAGTGAGATAACTGGATGCTTGTGATACAACAAGATTTCCCGTAATGGGTTGGATTGCGACTGCTTCTATGACTTAGTATTTTGATTGTGTACAAAATTTGACTGTATTTGCATTTGCACGCGGTCCGGGTTCCACGGGTTTTTTACACACTTTTTTGTTTTTTTGCATGTGCCCACCAATAGAGGGAAAGAGTGTGAGTGAGCGATAGGGAAGAGAAAGCGCCCCAGGAGCAAGAGTGCGTTGCGTCTGCAGTTTGCATCAGCTTGTGCATCCTAATTGCATCTTATTGAGGGCCATACAAATCATAATAACGCTTCTCAAGCTGGATACGCGATGCGCGATGTACGTTTCATACTTCGCTTCCACCGAGTTAAAGCGGGCCTGCACGTCGGGCAGTATACCTTGCGCTTTTGCGTCCTGTTTCCGGGCATCCGCTTCCAGCTGGGCGATGCGTTGTTCCAGCACGCGGCAGGTGGATGAGGTGCTATCGGTTCCCGGCGGTGTCCCCGTCGGTGATTTACTGGCAACTGCAACGGAAGGCTCGGTTCGGTTTAGTCTCGGCACATAAAAAACGGAACCACATCGCATCCTACCTATCAGCGCCGATATGGAGTCCGGATTTTTGCGCATCATAATTCGCTCCATCTCGCGGCACTGTCGCTGCAGGTCTTGTATAATTTTTAAGTCCTTCTTGCTGCCATCCTGCAGCTTTTTGCGGTCTTTGCGGGATACGTCCAGCCCGGTTTGTAGGAGCTTCTGCAGTTCGATGGCGGAATCCCGATCACACCGGGCCGACTGCAGCTCGGATCTGTGCAAAAGCAATACGAGCCCGTGAGTAGGATGTCCTTGTAAACCCCCCCCAATCACCGTAAACCTACCTCAGCACGTCGGCACTCCTCGTCAGGTGGCGTATATCAAATTGCATCATTTCGCTCTCCTCCTGCAGCGTGGTGTATCTATCGCGCAATGTCCTGTGCACCTGGGACAGCGTATCGCATTGCAACCGCTTGCTCTGATAGCGCTCTTCGGTGTCCTTTAGTCGGTCCTCCAGTACGGTGATCTTCAGCTCGAGTTGTCGATCTTTGGACCATCGATCCGGTTTCTCGTGTGTCGGCGATGGTTGCGTGGATTTGTCGAAAGTCTGTCTCCTTGGGACTTCCTGTTTGATCCGACGTCCGGTTGGGTTGGTCGGTCAATAACACCAAGTGTTGGTTTCCGTTGCCTGCTGGGATAAATAAAACTAAAAGGCATATTAACGTAACGCAAGGTACGCGGTTTCCACAGCCTTCTCAGTTTTGAAATACGATTGATGGTTAGTTTTCTTGGGAAGAAAAACATTCTACCAGAGCAAAAAACACGATGTACCTCAGTGTGATGTTTCAAACAATTTCATTTGTTTTATTTGTTACTATTAAAGATGAAAAACACCTTTTTAATATATTGCCTGTTCACCTAACCTAAAAATTATAAAAGGGTGCGATGTTAGTGGCGTCCTGCTAGCCCAACTAACAAATATTCAACTGGACGGGGCCATTGAGAGAGTGTGTGTAAGATAATACGCCTGTACGGCACGTAGGCTATAGAGGTATATGCTTGTAGAGGTGCGATCCTGGGCACCCGCAGCACACACTGGCACCCGTAGGGCACAGTGCACAGTGCCGACACAGGCACGAGTTTAATTGCGACGTTAAAAAATGTCACTGTTGGAGTTCGGCTCCAACTTAAAGTTCGTAATAATAAATTCTACTGACGTGTTCTTTTAACTGATTCCACTAACACTTTATTCAAGTTAATTCGGTTGGGTCGTTCTTTAAACGCGCGCGGTGCGATGGTGCGATGGTGTTAAAAAAATTCACGTCTTCTCTCTGCCGTTTTTCCGTTGAAATCGGTTTAAATCCAATGGCCTCCTCGCGATGGCCGTTTTTTCCCGCGTCATCTCTGCGATGTTTCCCTGTCCCTTCGGTAACGGCACTCTTATCCTGTCTCCTACCTGTCAGTGCCGTTACGTCAGGTAAACAAACAAACACGCGCCGAATTGTCTGTAACAGTCACTATTCTGTCCCTTGTTAGTTGATAGCCACACGTAACTGTCTCTTAGAGATTGGCGGGATTTAATGTTATAGGCGTGTCAGAGCAATTTTTCAATCTAGTTACAAAAAATCACCTTCATCGAAAGATTTCATTTGGCCACTAACATTCGGGATATCATCAGGAAATAATCGACCACTAGATAGTTTTGTAGTTCCTTACATACACTCGACTGCTCTGTATGAAGTAAATAGTTTAGGTTTTGTTATTCTAATTCAATTCAGTGGTGATTAGCGCGCTGTACTTCATATAGTCAATGTTCTTTGCTCAGTCACTACAGGAGGTACATTGGCTAGACGATCACTTCTTTTAATCGAAATTTCGGTTGATCGCTGCCGAGGGGGTCTTGAATAACTTTCCGCTTGATGTTCAAGTCTAAAGAGTACGTACAAAAATACCTATTGCGATCGATTGCGCTTTATCGTGCCATAGGCGTAGCTACCTCAGTTGCTTAAAAAAAATTAAAAAAAAAAGAATTGTCAAACCAAATGAGTCGCGAAGGTCTCTGATGAGTACTGGTATGTTGCATTGCAACCCCTATCATATCCCGTATGCGATAAAATCTCCTACTTTAAAAATTGGGTTTTGTGAGTCATCGCTCGCGTGTTCAAGTACTTTTTGGATCTTCTCAGGATCAGTCTTAGCATCCCAACGAGATAACTGGATGCTTGTGATACAACAAGATTTCCCGTAATGGGTTGGATTGCGACTGCTTCTATGACTTAGTATTTTGGTTGTGTACAAAATTTCACTGTATGTAATGTCTCATCCAATCTTCCCCTCCACGCCTAGCTTGGAACGGATATAATTGTTGTTTTATGAACCATCCTTCGCTGTAAAGTGTTTACAGTTTCATTGTAGTAGCATGATCGTTTCAATGTTTAATCGTCAAGATGAATCATCATACTCAGACATGGACAATTTTCAAGCCATCGCATGATGAATCCCTTCAATATGGAAATTGCCCACCGCAATATTTGAGGCTAAAGAATGTTTAACAAATCAAGCAGTGATAACACTATCCCAGCAATTTTAGAGCTCTCTGGATGAGGAAGGGTTATGTGGTTTTTGGGAAGTTTGGTTTAATAGCTCAGAGCTCGACGAGTAGTTGAAAATGCTCTTGGTATATTAGCTAATAGATTTAGAATTTTGCATACGGTTATGAACCTTGAACCCGATGTTGATCGAAACATTGTTTTAACCACAATTTATTTACACAATTTTATCCGGAAAAGAAATCCGATGAACACTACAGAAACTAAAGTAGTTTCTGCGGATACTATTAACCTACCTCGATTGACACCAACAGATCCAGCACGGCCATCGGGTCGCTTGTTGGCCATTGGGGCCCATTTGGCGGAATATTTGAAGAGAAACCGCTAATGATTGTGGATTATTGAGGCATGTTGATATGTGTCCGAATAATGAACTTTTTTTCGTAATCTGAGGGTTTGTTTTGTGGATGAAATTTGGTAAGTAAGTTGTAGTTTTACAACAATATTTAGAACATCCAGTTAAGATTAATAATAGTCAATCTCATTTGCTAATTTATGAAATGTATTTAGAGATACCATCGAGCGCTTTTAAGGCGAAAGTTGAACTGAACCTCCCCACAGAACCCACACCTCAGCTACAGAATGCAATGGAATATAACTCAACTAATTACCTATAACTAATTTTATCAATGGTTTTTTATGGAATCCAACCAACTAGATAATTTAACCTAGCTACAAACTAATGATATTTAAAGCAAAGAATCTGAAAACAGCTATTAAAATTCTACATCTTGCTTCTGCGGTCCGTTCTTGGTAATCATCTTCGTCGGAAGATCTGGAGCGGAACTGGGTCCTCTGTCTGGCGCAAACAGTGTTCAATCGTTGTCCAGTTAACGCTTTTACATGCGTTGGCTACATCCAGTGTCACCACCTTTGAACACCACTTGTCGCGGTGGTTGGTCTTAGAGAATGAAATTGCACGCTGTCCATAGGCCACCACATCCTGAAACACTTATGAAACTTGAAACGATCGGTCTCTCCATGCGGTATCCGTATTACGCGGGGGACAAACTTGGACCGTGGGCGTGCTCCAAGCCTCGTTGAAACTCTTTAGAATTATGTGCTCAATTTTTTTCTCGGCTGTATCGAGCATTTGGATAAGATGTGCCAAGAGCAACAGCAAAAGGTGAATTAAATGACATAGAAAATATTCAAAGACGAAGCTAGATATCACGTATATAAAATGAAAACAACTAAATGAAAAAAATATATACACATCAAAAATTGAATTAAACAAGCATAAGTAAAAATGCGCCTTTATAATTTCTTAAACTACGTCGACCCGATTGAAATCGGGTTTATCAGCTAGTTCTTAAAAAAATATTTTTTTTATTTCATTTTGTTATTGTTGGGGGTTTTGGCTACGTTGATTCTCGTAACAGTGGCGATGAGCCCAGATTGCCTAGAGTCAGAAAGAAAGCAAAGCTTTAGATACGATTTCCAGAGGATATGGAGACAAAAGATACTTACCACTCGCTGAATATGCCTAAATTGATTAGACGAAAAGAAATTAATGTCACAAAACGTTCACTATGAGCTTCACTGTAACGACATGCGGTTTTTAATGATACTTACTTGGGCAATAATAACTTTTTGGTCGGCGATACATAATGAAGAACGTTCCTTTTTCGACGACGATTTTTTAATGAATGATTTGCGTTGCTTACGTTCATTACTTAAGAATTGTCATCTTGCCGTTTCGTTTTTTTCTATTTCAGTCTGGCGATAACGTTTTGTGATAATCGAAAATATCAAATGGTGGATTAGATATACATTTTTCACTATCGCAAAATCAAACGCGAAAATAAAATTAACCCTTTTTGCCCGCAAAATTTAAGCACATATCTCTGATTTTTTATTAACCATTTTTTAACTATTGTATCGATATACATTACTTTTATTTGCTTAAGCCAAGATTAATCACTGCTTCTCATACAGCTGTATGTTGAAAAATACTAGGCAAACTAAGCAACCGCATGAAAAACCTATGATACAATTTTTGTATATTTTCAGATCACATTGCATGCTAAAAGATGTATTTCGTTACATTGCGTACCATTTCATCCCGGGTGAAAATCAGTTGTGTTAACTGGAGTTCGTAATTTCGTATAAATTCACATACAATTTTGCAAATATTCATAAGCCAAGAAAACTATGTAATTGATATCAACATTACAAAAAAATGTGAGTGTAATTTTAGTCACAATATTTCTAACGTTTGTCACGTTTACCATTGAATTGAGCATTATCCCTTCATGCTTTCTAAAAAGGCTTATAATATAACCTATATGTTCTAATATATTATATTTTATACAAATATGTTATAAGATATAAATATAGCTTTCGGCATTCCATCTTCGTTGATGTCGAGTTCACTATCAGTGATGTATCAAAATTCAAAAACCAAAAAGCGAGAGATGGTAGCGGTACACGCTCTGTAGCTGTTGTTGCATTTTCAGCACCTTACTAAACTTTAATCGTTATTTATAAGTCGAATTTTAGGATGCAGCAAACTCACGAGGGCAAAATGAAGTTGCGTATTCTTCGCCTAAAGCGGATTAAATCTATTTGAATACTTACCTCTCGAACACTTCTATACAACAATACTGCTCACTTCATTTTTAGCTGAATTTCTACTTTGTGAACTAAGCTGTAGTGCTACTTCGACACGGATGTTCGTACGCCAAAAGTTGGTGTGTATCTCTGAATAAAGCTGGATTTCTGATAATCAAGTTATGAGCATGAGATATTTAAAAGGCATAATAAGATATTTAGAAGCTCATTGGGAATTATGCATAGCTTATATTTACGAAAATTTATAAACACGTAATGTTGGGACTTCGAATACAGGGTTTGTTTAGCATGGAGATCTTTTGTCTGTAAGTAAAAAAAATGCTTGAAAAATCCATGGTTCTGAGGAGCTGAGAGAAGCAGTAATATATGCGATGGTAGAAGAGAAGAATCACATTCACCTTGTGATGCTGTGCTGTCGTGCTCGTCGTGCGGTGATCGCTCCTCTTTACTGGTATTATCAGTTTTTTGCAATGGCTTCTGTTACGGAGAATCAGACTGCACGATGTTCGTCGAGTGTCGGCCGGTTGCTGACTGCCCAATCGGCCGGTTCGGCGATAGCATGGCTGGCGAAAGAGACGAGTACCTTCAAACCCGTCGCTATGATTCCTTGTTTTGCTTCTGGAATCATCTGCGATTCAGTTTCCGTTGTTAGTGTCCTCATTCTGGGGATTAGACAGCAGTACAACATCCACACGATCTTCACGCGCATGCTGGATCGTAAGGTCCTGGGTGACAGCGCGTCTCTTGCAGTTCAGTTGCACCGGTTGCGGCCCTCTGCACGACCGATCGCCGGTCTGGTGGCCCTCTTCTCGTAGCAGCGGAAACACCGCTGTGTACTCTTCGGGCGTTTGAACTCGCACCTCAAGCCCGATACGCAGATACCCACCCGGAGCTTCTTGCCCTCAAGAGATAGGTCATCTTTTTGCAGGATGCGTGCGCGCATGCTAATAAGCAGATGTCATGCTGCGACCTGGCCCCTACTATGTTGCTCTATGTTGGGCAAAACCCCTTTGTGTAACTTTTACAACAACCCTTACGTAAGAGAGAGGGAATTAATGTAAGGGAGGGATTGGCAAACAGTCTACGTATATAAAATCCAATGAATTTTGTGTACAGCGTTGTAAATTTGCTTATGAAAATCAAGCATGTTTTCAAGATTGCAACGTTGACATGACACTAGGTAGATGCATTATTATTGCCTGTGGGAGAGAAGCTTTGAAACAATGCTCGCATTTCAGGAAGGCACCGAATATTAAACAATGGGATTTGAATTAATGAAATGCACGCTTATATGTTCGTGCGCCGTAGCCTTACAGCTTGAGCCATCGGGGCTCTTCAGATGAACCCCGTTGCGAATGATTTACATTCTATTTTTTAGGGACCAATCTATGAGAAGGAAAAATTAATAAACGGGAACCTGATCGATACTATGTGTCCATGACCTTGTCACTTTCATTCTACACATTTGGTTCTTTTGTGTTTTACTGTAAGCACTTCCTGTGATCTTGTGAGTTTATGCGTGAGTGTGTTCATTGGAATAAACGGGTAAGTACAATTAGTATTTCATTAGTGTTACGGCCAGGGTATAAGAAGTAGGCAATCGATCCCAGCCCGTAGATATACCCTGCACATCCTATATCGTTAAGATACAACCCCTTTTTTTATTTGTACTCTTGCGGGTATTAAAAATTATTTTTTAATTATGATTTAATGTATGATTTGAATTTATTTATAATTAATGTTTAATTACAAAATAAAAATCCGTTCTATAACGTTGATTTGAAAATAACACGTTTTATTTCAATGAATGCAAAAGAGGAATAACCACACATTCTTTTCCTTGTTTTATGTTTAAAGCCACTAATTTGCATCGAATGTTGACGAACGGTGTCATGTCCGCAGATACACGTAATTCATCAAACTTTGCAAAGAAAATGTATAATTTTTCAGACGAACAAGGTTGATTGAAAAGCTCGTATTTCTGCGCAAAGGGCTGGCCTATAATACGTATCCTTGATGAAGTTTGCTCAGCCGTTTTATATTTATAGATAGTATTGTCTTTTGTAAGCAACCATTCATCTCGATGTCCTGGTCTGAGGACAAAATCTTGCTTTGCATGGACTGTTATTTTTTCGCCTTTTATTACTATTCTTGGATATTGACCGTTGTCGTCGTGCTGGGTGTTTTCAAGCTTGTCTATTACTACTAATCGGTTTATTAGCTGTTCGAGGTTTTTGTTACCATTTCGCAACATCCGCTTTATAGTTTGTAGCTTGCTCTCGTATGGGTATCTAATCTAAATGGTATCTAACGAGCCAAATCTGTATACGTCGTCGAATATATATAATAAGTTGTGCACATTACTGGAAACTAAACTTTTATCGTACTTCTGGCTCGAGTGGCCTACAAGACAGAACAATCAAACTAGGCTTAACAAGATAACGCATAACAAACATGGCGCAAAGTAAACAGACGCAAATAAATAAGTACATAAATCACAAGCCGTAAAGGGCACGTAGACGCATTTTAACACTGAACGTTGAATGGTTAAAGTCGATCACATGACACATCTCGTTAAATTCCCTAGTCATTTGAACCAACGGGTCAATGGTGCCGTACTCTCTACGCCGGAAGTCAACCGCCAGCAACTATCTGGGTCTCAACGACCTGCTAGGAGCCGTGAGATTGATCTTACTTAAGATGGAAGGAGCATCGATGTTGCCGTTCAATAATTTAAAAACAAACATACATTTGGCCATCTTTCTTCCGTGCTCAAGCGACTCCATGCCAAAAAGAAGGCACCTCTTTATAGTTGGCCTTGTTGACCCTACTAGCCCAAGTCATTCGGTTATAGATAATTTTCGTCAAACGTCTTTGAATAAGCTCAAGTCTGTTGATGTGTTGTTGGTGAATGGGAGACCAGACAACACAAGCAAATTCTAGAATAGGTCTCACGATAGAGCAGTATAGGTTTTTAACAGTGAATGGGTTGTTTGAGAGCTCTTTGGAGTTTCTCAATATGAAGCCTAGAGAACGACAGGACAGAAATGTCAGTGCACAGTAATATAACATGAAGTGAGAATACTGTATTTCACTTATTTTGTCCTTCAATATGACAATACTTGTATTATGCCAAAAGGCTCTAAATTCTTCCGCATTCCAGAACTAAAGATATTTTAACGGACGCAGTTTCCGACGAATTTCTGTTGGTAATTTTGCCTCCGTAAGATAATTAGAAATTTCCTCGGCAATTGTGGCATACCATTTCCGGTTCGCGGTCAGTTCACCTTTTAACCATCTTTTAACAAATTTTCTTGTGACACCAAGGTCGATCAAATGCATACAATCCCCGACAATCACGTCTTGAATGATTTCGAAATTCAGCGAATCAGTGAGGGGTGTTGGTGCTTTTCGATGTGGTCCATACACATTTTTGATAAATTGACGATGCATTCGCATCGTTTGCACAACTGTTCCGTCGTACATTCGCCGCTTAGCCGGATCTCGGGTTACATTGGTGGTGCATTTCAAGCATCCGTGGTTGGCGTTATGTGAAACAACACCTTTAATAAATGAACGAGCAGGTGTATCTGTAATAACTGCTCGCAGTTTAACCACTATCGAACAACCATTAATGTTTATTCCATCGTGTTGTAAAGTATTTATTTCCGTTACAAATTGCCGCATATACTGCTCGGTGTCTTCTGGCCTAGAAGGACATGACTGGAGCAGAGGGAATATCGGGCATTCGCATTAAAATTGGCCAAAACTAAGTAGGCCACTTTTGTGAAGTGGAAAGCCATCAATAAAAAAATCCAGCCACAGTTCCGGTATGCTGGGCGGAATTCTGAAGAAAGCGTTCAAGCATTTAGCGATGCCATTGTACCATAATTGGCCACCTCTAATTACGGTTGTCTCTGCCCTGTTGTTAGGAGTTTTAAGTAGCGTTTGTGTTTGGTTCGTTGTAATAGCCCACAACAGAATGTTTTCTTCAAACGTTAACTGTTCAATGTTTGGGCCACGGTTGCTTCCAACAAACACATTGTTATAAATGCTGCTTTCTTCTGCTGAAGAATAAACGACGTCGTCGTCACTGTCGTGAATATCGTCTTCGATGCCACTATTTAATTGATGGATTCACGGCCTCCCCTTCACTGGTTTGGTGATCATCAAGATAATTCGCTTGTAGTAACTGGGTTTTATGAGCTCTCACACTTCACTCGATTTTCTGCGTTCCATATTTCGTCAAACGCTTTTTACAGTGCCTATATAATGGACCAGACTTGCGGTATTCTTTACTAGTCATTTTACTGCAAATTTTTCAATTTCGCGACCGATCTGTGCCTTACAACCTCAACATTCCTCAACATCTATGCCTTTGAACCTCAACATTCCATGTGAGTGATCGTTACATTACGATGGGTCGGTACGGGTTTGAAGCTCTAGACGAGTGCGGTGATAGTTTTGGTACAGACAGAACGACAGACGACGATGGGAAACACACCCATGCACAACGCTATGGCTTGAAAATTTGTATGGAACGAGGAGGTGACAAGCTCATGAAACGTCGAGACGGACGATACATCGCAAATTTTGCTTGTCGTGTTGCTTTGCTCACTTCTTGCCAGCTATAATCTAAAGATTGATGTGTACTGCAAATGATATTCCAAGCAATATGCAGAAAAGTCATCATGCGCTTCAAACATAGCAACCTCTCCGTACACATGTTGGAGGGAGATTATGAACATGTGATATGATGTCAAGTGTGTACAACCATAAATCGAGCTGTAATCCTTAGCAAATAGGGAAAGTAAATCTCTTGCACTAGACCAAAACAGCCGGTGGTACGATGATGATAAAATCGCTACACTACAAAAATAGAGCAGGAAGTGATTGTAGCCTTGCGCATCGAAACAATCCTTCAGAACCCCGCACCATTTGCATAGTTGGAAAGATCGTTTTTCGGAAGCCTTCCAAAAACCAGCATACGGTACGTTTTTAAACGTACGGTGAACTTCCTAAGGAAGTTGTATCCTCATTAAAAATTGCGATAAAGCTTGCTTTATATGGATATCTTTCAAAATTGGCTTGTAGAAATCCTTGGAGTTTTGGCCGGCAGCACCTATACTGTACACAGTATGTTCTCGAGGTCTGTCAGCGCAGGAGCATCGCTTATCTTGGCTTAAAGCCCGTTCACGGTTTGGCCGCTGTTAGGTGTTATCTTAATGGTCAGCACGTTTTGAACAAGTGACAAGTGACCAATCCACACGACCTGTACTGACCGCTGCTTCGCACCAAGGAGTGTCTTTTCACTATCATGCACCGGTTGAGACGGCTGCTGACTCGGTTGCGAGGCTTGGTGTAGTTCACTTAACGCCGCTTCTTCCCGCTCGTTAGTGCCTTCACTGATTCGTACACGCCGACGAGTTAAGCCAAGACATCCTCAACTCGACGTGGGACAGTCGCGTGTTTCGCTCAGAGGAGTCCTGCTTGCTCCCGACACTCGGCTGCCGGCTCTCCCCAACTACCGCTATGGGACGCATAAAGTATGTGGGAAAGGTAGACCAGTCGCATCGGTCTGTTCCGTCGGATCGCTTTCCCCCGAGACCAGTGTGTGAAGGCGCTTTGAGCGTCTTAGGTATTTCAGTTTTTTGCTCGAAGTTCGAAGACTGGCGCGCAGAGTGCGTGTAATCTGTCACTCAAACACTTCCTTTTAGAATAAAAAATCCGACACTTACCTTATCCATCTGCAAAACTTTTTCTCTTTTATCTTGTAAGAAGGGTGGAATTTTGTGATGTGGAATGCTACGTGGAAACTTTTTACCATTTTATCCAAAATCGCAAGATAGTGAAAGGGTCATATAAGAGCCGACAAATTCATTTTTAACGATTTTTATTTCAAAATTGCTATTGAATACTTAAAGTTTTGCTTATCGGTTAGCAAATTGATAACTTTTAAGCTATTCTGTACCACCAGTTGAAATTATCGTCTATTAGACATCCTTAACATCTACAGTTGATTTATTTAATCGTCTCGATTTAACCTTCCTGCTAAAACTAGAACAACACTTACCTGCAGTACACTGCTTTCTATCTAATCCGAATCTGAGTCTTTAACTTCGTACATCGAGAAGTCACAGTTTAGGTTGAAGACATTATTTGATGGTGGTCTTTCGTCGACCGATTCCCCACGCTTACGTTTTTCTCGTTGTTGCTGACGGTAGTCCTTCATGCTCCACAAGCTGCAGAGTAAAGTATTCCGGCAGATGCAAGCTTTTCTAGCTAGCTCCCGGATCGTGAACATAATTTTCAATTACCTAACCCGGCATCCGCGGGATTTGAGTACGACCACGATTACGGTTGCAAACGGGTGAATTTTTCACACAATGATTCGTATTCCGTTTCGGAGAACGATCATCGTCGTACCACCACCACCACTGTCAATTGATATCACGGGTGATGATGATGGTTGGTTCATCGGAACTTCTGTGGATGATAGCGTTTCCATAGTGTTCTCCTGCTCTTTGTTCTTCTCCTGTTGGTTGTAACGTACTGATGTCTCTTCTACAATGGCCACCTCTTGATCACCCACCCCAGAGATGCGGCTCCCTGCGCAGTTGGCATCGGTGGTTGTGACAAAAGAGTTGTTATTGCCCGTGACTGCTGTTCCATCTCCAGCGACTTATCGTTGTTTTCCGCTCGTGGAGCTGGTACGATAGTAATGAAAACATAGCCCACCTCTAACAGTTTACATGACCATCTAGCATCCACCCTGGAGCAAAATAGCGACGAGCTTGTTCATGACACTCGTGCATGTTGAATATTCGTGCAAGTTAAGCGACGAATGGTACTTCGCCGTTGAAAGATGAAAGGGCGATTTTATGGAAATACTCACAAGCCACTATGTAAGCACACTTGCAAGCAGGCGCAAAAACGACAAAGCGTGCTCATGAAATAAAGACATCGTCAAACATTCTTTTATCGATTGAAAAAAATCAAGAGGAAGATTTTTTAAATACAAAAACATGCAACTTAGAGGCATTGTAATATGCAGTCCTAAAGCAGTGATGGGAAGTGGTTGATGATTTAATATATGTGAAAAGGTGATAGTGTCACCCGTAGGCTATAAAGGCAGCGATCGCGGGTGAGACAGTCAGTCGTTGTCAACCTCTAGAAAAATAAACATCGAGCGAAGACCGAATAGATTCAATCTGTGTGTTTTTTTCCCCTCCGACTGTACTCTTCCTTACATATATATTATACGTCCTTAACCCCATTACAATGTGTCAATTCCACAAGCTAATATTAGTTGATTAATTCGTGTATTAAAACAGCCGTGCATTTATAACGATCTATATTCAGTTAAACCAACCAACGGCCCGTAGATTCGAAAAAAAGTTTAAGATAGGATTAACGTCTTCGCCGCAGTGTGTCGTAATCGAAGGCAATAAATTTTAAATACGGCTCTCGCAAGACTGGATGCTCTGCTTTTACAAAGAAATTTGATGGGCAATTTTTCATAGCCGCAATAACCTTATTAAAATAAAGCCTTTTGCCGGCAAAATGAGAATTAATTTAACCAAGAAATTAGAGTTTGTAGTATTGGTTTAATAATCTGTCACTTCCGACTACCTTACCTGAATCTTATACATTAAAGTATATTTCCGGATGCTCTCTCATATCCGATCATAGAAAATGGTCTCATATTCCGCTGGTAAACATGCGTTAAGCATTTTCCAGCGAGTATGAGTTTATAGATTGTACATTGATTGTATAAATGAAACGTTCGCTGCGATGACCACTCCACTGTCATTTACACGAACTGAGCTGCGAATCTAAAACCAACTGGTCACAGTTAAAGTTGTACGTATTACGTTGTATTTTTGCACTACGACAAAAATAAGACACAATCCTCAAATCATTCTAAATGTCCAAATCCTGGTGTCAGAATGAACGAGCTTTTTGGACCAACCGGTCGATTTCTAAAACCATGTTAACGTGATCGTTACCATACATCCCGAACTACCATGATGATGATACATTCCGAACTACCATGGATTGCCATCGTGACGAGCGTCTTTACTACGAATTGGCAATACGAAACTCTCAAAACTATATATCTAGTGATATGTAAGGCATGGGATGTTTTCATACCATTAGCAAATCATTCGTATTACAGTATAACACTGTAAATCATAAAATTTACTATAATCTATGGAAACTTAAAAAAATACTAATACATTTAATCATTTGACCAATTCAAAAGATCGATTATAAAATACATTATTGAAAAGTTCTGTTACAAACGATATTTGTAACGCTCTCGCGCACCTAGAGAGTGAACCGGTTCAGAAGTTCACAGATGCGAGCTTTTGAACCGGGAAGGGTTTTAGTATTATAGTGAAGAAGCAGCGTCTGGCCAGAAGCGACGTCAGGCCTGGTGGAGAAGAGGGAGTTGTCCGAGAAGAGTGCGGTGACAATATAGAAACACTTGTTCACTTCACTTGTGACATTTATTTGTTCGCTTCCCGATACCAACTGATCGTAGGCATGTGTTCGGGTTCCCTCGATACCTACTTGGCCCGAGACACTTGCTAACGATTTTGCTTACAAATGTATAATAATTTTAACCTACGGTGCAGTGTGATCGCACGATCGATAGATGACACTTCTGCTTAAGCTTACATCTCAGATTATGACTACGAGGCGACGTGACCGCTTATGCTTACGACTCAGATTATGACTACGATGCGGTGTGACCGCTTCAATAGACAGAACAATACTATGGTTCTCCTGCGAGAGGTTCTTTTTTCGCGACCATAATAAAGACCTCTTTAAAGTTTTTTTATTTTCTTTCTTCCTATACCGTTTTGGAAGATCACTAAAAAACGTCTTTTTTTATTAGCATACTATACTACTTAGTTTCACTAAAATCCACCCGCGTATCCGAATAAGTCGCCACGAACGTTCGGGAGACTACCGAAGTGAAGCGTATACTCGAAAACGCTAAGCAAATCTTCGGAGCGTTACGGAAACGGTGCGGGAAAAGCGTGAGTGACCAATAAGGACGAAACAAAAAAGTGAAGTGCATCGAGATGAATAATAACTCCCTCGAAGGAGGTTCTTAGTGTGTGCAAGTGTCCGTGCAGCAGGACCAGCGGGCAGGATCGACCCCAAACTCGACCGTGCAGGTCATCGACATCGAAGCGAACAATGTTTCGCAAGCCTTTATCGATGATCCGTCTCCCTCTTACGCGATGGCATCTCGTGAGTTTTTAGTCCGAAGAAAACGGCTCGACCTGGAGAGGCTTGAGTTCGAAGCCGAAAATGGACGGTGAGAGCTCGAATTCGAAGAACGCGAGCTAGAATTTAAACCGCGAAATGAGAGACAGAGCGTAGACACCGCCACAGCTCGCGTCCTTAAAACAACGCAATGGCTATCGGAGACAGACCGCATCGGAATGGCGGCAGGGACGCGACGCGAGGCTTGGCATTGGACCAGCAAGCAGCCCAGGAACGTGAATTTGCGGAGTGGCGGCGCACAGTTGATGCGTCGATTGAGAAAATACACATAAGCCAACGCGAAAACACTCAAAACACTCCTGTAGATAGGCGAATACCACACACAGTCCGATTACTAAATCACAGATGAACGTTATTAAACCAGAGCCAAACATTGGCGCGACACACGAACGAAAAGGATCTCCCGACCTTTCCCAGCGCTATTGAGCAACTAAACCAAGAAACTAGACTTTGGAAAGAGGACATGACGCCGACCGATCGCGAACAGAGGCTGGTCGATTTGTTGAAAAGTGCCCAGGACGAACGAGAAGGCTTGATGCTGAAACAGGAGGAAACAAATGCTGAGGTGAACGAGCTGAAAGAAATCATCGACGACATAACTGGCCAGACTCAGCTGAGTTTCGCGGTATAACTCTCCTTCTAACCAAATCTAGTTAGCAGCAGAAATACGATCGCGGTTATATTTTCTTTTCGTCATAACCGATTCATAAATTTCAACGGTTAAATCGACACCTCCAATTTTTTGTTTATTTGAGGTCAAAAATAAACCACTAATTTCTCGCATTTTCCCATAACATTTATGTATGGTGTTATTTGCGGTTTTATTTCCATTTTTTGCCACCACCGCAATGCAATTAGTGGCCCAAAGTTATTTCTATTAGTTTAGCCAATGTAAGTTTAGAATTTTTTTAAATTGTATCAGCTCGGATGGTTAACTAAGAACCCAAACAAGATTTACGCCCATTTACATGAGTTTGATTTATTTTTTAGTATTTTAGTCTTCATCGCAGCACCACATTTCTTACATAATTGCGATGAAGGTAACAAACCTGCGCCTTGCATTAGTTTAACTAATGCATGTTAATCTTTTGTCATTTGTTGTAATTCGTTTACATTATTCTCTTTTGCAAAAGTATACATTACATCCGCGTGTGTGTAAAAATCGCGTGGATATAAACTAGCTTTCAAAACGGCAACAAATTTAATCCGAGTTTTTTAAAAGTCTGATTTCATTTAAATTAGTGGCCCATTCAAACGTAACTTCTATTAATTTAAACAATGGAAGCTTGAAATTTTTTTAAATTGTTTTATCTCGAATGGTAAACTTTAAACCCAAACAAGACGTACGTTTCGTTCATGCGTCTTTTCAGTTTAGTTGTAATTTAATGTTTGAGTCATTGACGCGAACGATGACATTCGCGTGGATGTCATTCAACATGCAATTGCTTGCATTACCACAGTTACATCCATGTAAGCATTGACAATATCAATATTATCGAAAAGTCAGTTTTCGGGATAGTCTACCAAATAGTATTATTATTTAAGAATCAAAACAACAGGTTCCATCAGTTGCTCTCACAAACTAGCTAGTGCAAGACACCTCAAAATACCCCACAGGTAATAGATGCAACAAATCTTGATCCACATATGATCCACTGATCCGCTGATTGCAAATGTGCTAATGTGTATTGTAGGATATGATTATCCAGACAAAAACTGAAGCAGCATCATCTAACTTTGGAGAATAGCCGATGACGATGTTCTGATTCGATGTTTTCGTGTTTTACGTCGAAGCAGAAGCTCATCAGTCCATAAGTTTAGTTGGCATAGGTAAACTCGACGATCGAATGCATCCCCTCTATTAGGAAAATGAAGAGCCTAGCATAAAGGATTTATTTAGAAATTCCCTGGCGAGGAGAGAGAAACCAACAAATTAGTCTTTATTTTCGCTCTAATTTCTGCCTATAGCTAACTCCACTTGTTAACCCCTGCTAACTTCAATTTCTTCTCTTTATATACGGACGGGTTAGCAGAGCATGCTATGATGAGGAAGGAATGCTATAGCGAGCACAGCAATCTATGTCCATCATGGCATTCTATAAAACCCTCTGTATTTGAACGATAGTATCATGTGATTTCTGATAACCCAGCTCTAAGTTTGCAGGTGCTGTTTAACTTAGCTATATGTGTTGGTCGTGTTTTCAATCGGTATGCCAATTTATGTTTGTGCGTTGGTCATACGTTTTTACAATGCATATTTTGTATCGATTGCATAAAACAATCAACGCATTTTTCGCTTGGTATAATAATGCAGGTCACTATGCTATGGAACATATACTTTCGATTATAAACTATGATCTATATTATATATATCGATTATAAATTATGTGAATATTGATCCAAATCATCTCAGGATTTCTATCGTAAACGCTTACACGTTACAACAAAATGAATATAGATCATATGGTCCCAACACACTTGAAAGCGCTGGTAGTTAATGACCGCATGACATATTTTCACTGATTTAAATAGATTCTGCTTTCGCACGCTTCAGATATGCAGAAAACAGTGTGTTTAGTGTTGTAAGACAGGTATTCAATAAGTAAAACCTGAACTGATATTTTTTCTACTGTTTTAGTACAGTATGATACAACAAATTATTGCTTCGACTCGGTCCTTAGCTGATATTTAGCTAACGAGGAAAAAAAATTTAATTCAAAAGAACAAAGGTTAAACCGAAATTTCAGTTGGACTCACTCAATATATATCGCGGCATGTTGTGTCTCGAAATTGTGCAGATGACCATGTCGGGAATAATCTCAGTGTATTTTTAGCACTCAAAGGTACGTGATTCTAGATAGTCGATGTTTAAAAGAAATGGTTATCCTTTGAGAATGTTATTAGTGGTCCTTAGGCGTATTTTAATATAGAAGGCTATATCTCATTTCGCAAAAAGAATAAGAAATGAAGTAAGCTGATTTCATTTCATTAACAATATACGACTGTTTTTGAGAAATTCACGTGAAATAATGTAACTCATTCTACCACAATCCAGATACGCCATCGTCAGGGATAAATATTTGTACCTTCTTTGTTCGACTACATTTGCTTTGGCAAGTGTATGACGCGGGCATGCATGCATGCGCACGAGCTATCACACACTCGTCTCACACATCTTCAAAAAGCCCTAATTAAGAATGTAACCGTCAAGGCCTAATAACGTGTTGTTTGAACTAGACGACGTTTTCTTACTCGTGCATCAGCTTTCGTTAAGTGCTAATTTTGGTTCAATATTATGTCTGTTTTAATGTTATGTTGTATTTGTCTGTTAATTAATGTAACAAATCACTCGCTTTGCGTTTTTAAAATTGGTATCACAAATTTTTTTTCTATGCTATTTTTAAGAAGAATAGAATACTTTCTCTCTGGTTCTGCATTTGCTTGTTTAGTTTAAAAATGTTTTATTTACGTTGTGTTTTTACTTTTACTTCGCTTTTTTTATAGTAATAAAGCAAGTTGCATTGCGGGAAAACACGTCCCAATTGTGTTGGGATTTGGAAAACTATATGAATTGAAATTCAAATGGAATAAAATTTAAATTTTAAAAGAATAATTACACCTTCCTGCTGTGCATCGATTGAGTAACTCGACCTAGGCGATAATTTTTCATTTTCTTATGTCTGTTTTAAGAATTGTATAATCAAACGTCTACATTTCGTTATAAAAATGAATAAAAATAATCAGGTGAAAATAGTTACCCCGCCAGGTACTCCGTATTCTAATTAATCTCGTAATTTCCTATTTTATTTAATTACAGATTGATTTTTGAAATGTAATTGAAAAATCTTGTATATTACATATTTGTTCTGCACATCCTTGCTAATGCTTTAAAAACAATTTTATATCAGCAGGTTATTTTTATCTAGTCATGAAAAGACATTGTGAAAATACGCTTAATTGAACTATTGACTCCCGCCAATCAATTCACGCGATAAGAATGTGACAATGATTTCTCTTATGCGATTAACGTAGCGGTAACCACTAATCAAGTTTGAAAACGTTGACCATTAAGCACATAGCAAATAACTAGACACACGCATATGTACTATCGAATAGTTAAATAACAATATTCTCATATTTTAATGTTTGTACAAATGTACAGATGTGATGTGTGTTAAACATGTTGATACGCACACGGTGATGTAATCTACAATTTTGCAAATACTCATAATAAAATAAGCCAAGAAAACTATGGTATTGATAACAACATTAAAAAAAAATGTGAGTGTAATTTTAGTCACAGTATTTCTAACGTTTGTCAAGTTTACCATTGAATTGAAGCATTATCCCTTCATGCTTTCTAAAGAGCAAAAGTTGTACTGGTAATGATTGCATCAATATTTCAATTGTCTCACGGATGGTAGAAATATCGGAAAAAATACATAAGAAAATCGCTAAAAAAATGTTGAATATTTAAAATCGGTAGAATAACTTAAAGATGCTTTTCTGAACAGCATTTTGAACACATTACTAGTGACATTGATTGTCATTGACGAAACAAAGCCCGGAATCCGGACAATGTATGAAACAAACAAATTGATGAGATGAGGTAAGACAGTTGTAATGTATTAATGTTATCATATTGTGATATGATGTGGTGTATCCATTTGCAGGTCTGATCGAAAATATGTCCCTCAAATTCTCACGCTCTTTCGACATATTCCTTACTCGCAGTAGTATTGTTTGGCTCTATATGAATAATGTTTCGTAATTCAACGATTTGATGAGATCAAACTATCGATCGAAACAAGCTAACAAACAATATAAAAAACAACATTTTTGTTTGCGTTTAATGGAATGTAAAAACAGAATCTCGAAAGATTCAAAGCAAATTAATCCGATTGAGCAAGATGCATGCGCATACATGTGTCCGAGGGGTAAGTAGTTGGAAACATGAGATATAGTTGATGATACAACATTTCGATAATTAATATTCTATTTCATAGGTGTGGTGAACAAGCGTTGACACCCAAGAATCGACCTACAAAAATTAAATCGATAATTAGTAATGTGTTCAAAATGCTGTAGCTTAATTTGTTCAAGTATAAGCGATTCAATACTATCCGCGTGCAAAATAAATGAAATGAAGTCGAAAATGCTAATCAAGCTATCAACATTTGCGATATGATAAGTACTGTTGACTGATGAACACCAGTGTGAGTGAAGTGAACACCAGTCTTAAGGGTAAATCGATTGATTTGATGGTAAACGAATGCAAGCTCGTGATTTTGCTAGTTTTATATTGTGTGTTGCAAGATAGTAGCTTACATCCTTTAAAATACTGTTTCAAATCAGTTTGATTGTTTTGGTTTCCTCTGTGTTTCGCTTGAATGAGCTCGTAAGAATACAATAATATATGGTTTATTTGGTCCAAATGTTTAGTCTCCATAGATTGTTTTCAAACAAGGTTTGGTTATTGGCGTCACCTTCATTCGTTGTACGGTAATTGCGACGTTAAAAAATGTCACCATTCTGTCCCTTGTTAGTTGATAGACACACGTAACTGTCTCTTAGAGATTGGCGGGATTTAATGTTATAGGCGTCAGAGCAATTTTTCAATCTAGTTACAAAAAATCACCTTCATCGAATGATTTAATTTAGCCACTAACATTCGGGATATCATCAGGAAATAATCGACCTCTAGATAGTTTTGTAGTTCGACACTCGACTGCTCTGTATGAAGTAAATAGTTTAGGTTTTGTTATTCTAATTCAATTCAGTGGTGATTAGCGCGCTGTACTTCATATAGTCGATGTTCTTTGCTCAGTCACTACAGGAGGTACATTGGCTAGACGATCACTTCTTCTGAAGAGTACGTACAAAAATACCTATTGCGATCGATTGCGCTTTATCGTGTCATAGGCGTGGCTACCTTAGTTGCTTCAAAAAATTCGAAAAAAAAAAAAAGAATTGTCAAACTAAATGAGTCGCGAAGGTCCCTGATGAGTACTGGTATGTTGCATTGCAACCCCTATCATATCCCGTATGCGATAAAATCTCCTACTTTAAAAATTGGGTTTTGTGAGTCATCGCTCGCGTGTTCAAGTACCTTTTTGATCTTCTCAGGATCAGTCTTAGCTTCCCGAGCGAGATAACTGGATGCTAGTGATACAACAAGATTTCCCGTAATGGGTTGGATTGCGACTGCTTCTATGACTTAGTATTTTGGTTGTGTACAAAATTTCACTGTATGTAATGTCTCATCCAATCTTCCCCTCCACGCCTAGCTTGGAACGGATATAATTGTTGTTTTATGAACCATCCTTCGCTGTAAAGTGTTTACAGTTTCATTGTAGTAGCATGATCGTTTCAATGTTTAATCGTCAAGATGAATCATCATACTCAGACATGGACAATTTTCAAGCCATCGCATGATGAATCCCTTCAATATGGAAATTGCCCACCGCAATATTTGAGGCTAAAGAATGTTTAACAAATCAAGCAGTGATAACACTATCCCAGCAATTTTAGAGCTCTCTGGATGAGGAAGGGTTATGTGGTTTTTGGGAAGTTTGGTTTAATAGCTCAGAGCTCGACGAGTAGTTGAAAATGCTCTTGGTATATTAGCTAATAGATTTAGAATTTTGCATACGGTTATGAACCTTGAACCCGATGTTGATCGAAACATTGTTTTAACCACAATTTATTTACACAATTTTATCCGGAAAAGAAATCCGATGAACACTACAGAAACTAAAGTAGTTTCTGCGGATACTATTAACCTACCTCGATTGACACCAACAGATCCAGCACGGCCATCGGGTCGCTTGTTGGCCATTGGGGCCCATTTGGCGGAATATTTGAAGAGAAACCGCTAATGATTGTGGATTATTGAGGCATGTTGATATGTGTCCGAATAATGAACTTTTTTTCGTAATCTGAGGGTTTGTTTTGTGGATGAAATTTGGTAAGTAAGTTGTAGTTTTACAACAATATTTAGAACATCCAGTTAAGATTAATAATAGTCAATCTCATTTGCTAATTTATGAAATGTATTTAGAGATACCATCGAGCGCTTTTAAGGCGAAAGTTGAACTGAACCTCCCCACAGAACCCACACCTCAGCTACAGAATGCAATGGAATATAACTCAACTAATTACCTATAACTAATTTTATCAATGGTTTTTTATGGAATCCAACCAACTAGATAATTTAACCTAGCTACAAACTAATGATATTTAAAGCAAAGAATCTGAAAACAGCTATTAAAATTCTACATCTTGCTTCTGCGGTCCGTTCTTGGTAATCATCTTCGTCGGAAGATCTGGAGCGGAACTGGGTCCTCTGTCTGGCGCAAACAGTGTTCAATCGTTGTCCAGTTAACGCTTTTACATGCGTTGGCTACATCCAGTGTCACCACCTTTGAACACCACTTGTCGCGGTGGTTGGTCTTAGAGAATGAAATTGCACGCTGTCCATAGGCCACCACATCCTGAAACACTTATGAAACTTGAAACGATCGGTCTCTCCATGCGGTATCCGTATTACGCGGGGGACAAACTTGGACCGTGGGCGTGCTCCAAGCCTCGTTGAAACTCTTTAGAATTATGTGCTCAATTTTTTTCTCGGCTGTATCGAGCATTTGGATAAGATGTGCCAAGAGCAACAGCAAAAGGTGAATTAAATGACATAGAAAATATTCAAAGACGAAGCTAGATATCACGTATATAAAATGAAAACAACTAAATGAAAAAAATATATACACATCAAAAATTGAATTAAACAAGCATAAGTAAAAATGCGCCTTTATAATTTCTTAAACTACGTCGACCCGATTGAAATCGGGTTTATCAGCTAGTTCTTAAAAAAATATTTTTTTTATTTCATTTTGTTATTGTTGGGGGTTTTGGCTACGTTGATTCTCGTAACAGTGGCGATGAGCCCAGATTGCCTAGAGTCAGAAAGAAAGCAAAGCTTTAGATACGATTTCCAGAGGATATGGAGACAAAAGATACTTACCACTCGCTGAATATGCCTAAATTGATTAGACGAAAAGAAATTAATGTCACAAAACGTTCACTATGAGCTTCACTGTAACGACAAGCGGTTTTTAATGATACTTACTTGGGCAATAATAACTTTTTGGTCGGCGATACATAATGAAGAACGTTCCTTTTTCGACGACGATTTTTTAATGAATGATTTGCGTTGCTTACGTTCATTACTTAAGAATTGTCATCTTGCCGTTTCGTTTTTTTCTATTTCAGTCTGGCGATAACGTTTTGTGATAATCGAAAATATCAAATGGTGGATTAGATATACATTTTTCACTATCGCAAAACCAAACGCGAAAATAAAATTAACCCTTTTTGCCCGCTAAATTTAAGCACATATCTCTGATTTTTTATTAACCATTTTTTTTTACTATTGTATCGATATACATTACTTTTATTTGCTTAAGCCAAGATTAATCACTGCTTCTCATACAGCTGTATGTTGAAAAATACTAGGCAAACTAAGCAACCGCATGAAAAACCTATGATACAATTTTTGTATATTTTCAGATCACATTGCATGCTAAAAGATGTATTTCGTTACATTGCGTACCATTTCATCCCGGGTGAAAATCAGTTGTGTTAACTGGAGTTCGTAATTTCGTATAAATTCACATACAATTTTGCAAATATTCATAAGCCAAGAAAACTATGTAATTGATATCAACATTACAAAAAAATGTGAGTGTAATTTTAGTCACAATATTTCTAACGTTTGTCACGTTTACAATTGAATTGAGCATTACCCCTTCATGCTTTCTAAAGAGGCTTATAATATAACCTATATGTTCTAATATATTATATTTTATACAAATATGTTATAAGATATAAATATAGCTTTCGGCATTCCATCTTCGTTGATGTCGAGTTCACTATCAGTGATGTATCAAAATTCAAAAACCAAAAAGCGAGAGATGGTAGCGGTACACGCTCTGTAGCTGTTGTTGCATTTTCAGCACCTTACTAAACTTTAATCGTTATTTATAAGTCGAATTTTAGGATGCAGCAAACTCACGAGGGCAAAATGAAGTTGCGTATTCTTCGCCTAAAGCGGATTAAATCTATTTGAATACTTACCTCTCGAACACTTCTATACAACAATACTGCTCACTTCATTTTTAGCTGAATTTCTACTTTGTGAACTAAGCTGTAGTGCTACTTCGACACGGATGTTCGTACGCCAAAAGTTGGTGTGTATCTCTGAATAAAGCTGGATTTCTGATAATCAAGTTATGAGCATGAGATATTTAAAAGGCATAATAAGATATTTAGAAGCTCATTGGGAATTATGCATAGCTTATATTTACGAAAATTTATAAACACGTAATGTTGGGACTTCGAATACAGGGTTTGTTTAGCATGGAGATCTTTTGTCTGTAAGTAAAAAAAATGCTTGAAAAATCCATGGTTCTGAGGAGCTGAGAGAAGCAGTAATATATGCGATGGTAGAAGAGAAGAATCACATTCACCTTGTGATGCTGTGCTGTCGTGCTCGTCGTGCGGTGATCGCTCCTCTTTACTAGTATTGTCGGCTGTTTGCAATGACTTCTGCTACGGAGAAGCAAACTGCACGATGTTCATCGAGTGTCGACCGGTTGCTGACTGCCCAATCGGCCGGTTCGGCGATAGCATGGCTGGCGAAGGAGACGAGTACCTTCAAACCCGTCGCTATGACTCCTTGTTTTGCTTCTGGAATCATCTGCGATTCAGTTTCCGTTGTTAGTGTCCTCATTCTGGGGATTAGACAGCAGTACAACATCCACACGATCTTCACGCGCATGCTGAATCGTAAGGTCCTGGGTGACAGCGCGTCTCTGGCAGTTCAGTTGCACCGGTTGCGGCCCTCTGCACGATCGATCGCCGGTCTGGTGGCAGCGGAAACACCGCTGTGCACTCTTCGGGCGTTTGAACTCGCACCTCAAGCCCGATACGCAGATACCCACCCGGAGCTTCTTGCCCTCAAGAGATAGGTCATCTTTTTGCAGGATGCGTGCGCGCATGCTAATAAGCAGATGCCATGCTGCGACCTGGCCCCTACTATGTTGCTCTATGTTGGGCAAACCCCTTTGTGTAACTTTTACAACAACCCATACGTAAGAGAGTGAGAATCAATGTAAGGGAGGGATTGGCAAACAGTCTACGTATATAAAATCCAATGAATTTTGTGTACAGCGTTGTAAATTTGCTTATGAAAATAAAGCATGTTTTCAAGATTGCAACGTTGACATGACACTAGGTAGATGCATTATTATTGCCTGTGGGAGAGAAGCTTTGAAACAATGTTTAATATTCGGCGCCTTCCTGAAATGCGAGCAATGGGAGTTGAATTAATGAAATGCACGCTTATATGTTCGTGCGCCGTAGCCTTACAGCTTGAGCCATCGGGACTCTTCAGGTGAACCCCGTTGCGAACGATTTACATTCTATTTTTTTTTTAGACCAATCTATGAGAAGGAAAAATTAATAAACGGGAACCTGATCGATACTATGTGTCCATGACCTTGTCACTTTCATTCTACACATACCCTTTGGTTCTTTTGTGTTTTACTGTAAGCACTTCCTGTGATCTTGTGAGTTTATGCGTGAGTGTGTTCATTGGAATAAACGGGTAAGTACAATTAGTATTTTATTAGTGTTACGGCCAGGGTATAAGAAGTAGGCAATCGATCCCAGCCCGTAGATATACCCTGCACATCCTATATCGTTAAGATACAACCCCTTTTTTTTATTTGTACTCTTACGGGTACTAAAAAATTTTTTTTTAATTATGATTTAATATATGATTTGAATTTATTTGTAATTATACGCATACCAAGTAGGTATAAATATAGCATTTGAAGCTAACAGAATCAAAAAGAACATTAATAGAACATTAGTTATGAAAGAACTTATTTTTAAAAGCCATTTATAAATCAACATATTACTTACCCGAACCCCCTTACTTATCAGGCGCTACAACCGCTTGGCGGTCTTGGCCTGCTCCAGGAGAAACCGGAACCGCTCGCGGTCGAGCGCCGTCGTCTGCCAATCGTTGATCCCGGCCTTTTTGGCGGACGCATCCACGCCATCACTCCATCTCAGTTTGGGCCTACCACGCCTCCTCTGTCCATGTGGGCAGCCTAAAAGGACTTTACGGGCTGGGTCGTCCGGGGCCATTCTAATGACATGACCAGCCCACCGGAGCCTGGCGAGTCTAATTCGCTGCACGACAGTGAGGCTATCGTACAGTTCGTAGAGCTCGTCATTGTATCGGCTCCTCCATTGTCCTTCCACACATACGGGGCCAAAAATCCTTCTGAGCATCTTCCTCTCGAACGCGGCTAAGAGGGTTTCGTCAGTTTTGGACAAGGTCCATGTCTCAGAGGCGTATGTGAGTACTGGAACTATGAGTGTTTTATATAGTTCCAGCTTCAGCCGTCGCGACAGGTATTTTGAGTGGAGAAGTTTCCTCAGGCTGTAGTATGACCGGTTGGCTGCCAGCACCCTTGCGCGTAATTCAACTTCTATGCTACTGTTGGTGCTGACTTTTGACCCAAGATAGGTGAAGTTTTGGACGACTTCAAAGGTTCGCTCACCTATCTGTACGTCACCCCTGCGTAGACTCGCATTTGTATTTGTTAGCAGGGCCGCTGACGGTGCCACCATCATTTTGGTTTTTGCCTCAATCTCCAAACCGAGGTTCTCAGCCGCCTGCTCAATCCGTTTGTAAGCCTCTGCTACATAGGAGAGCCGCAAACCAATGATGTCTATGTCATCAGCGTATGCCAGAATCTGGATTGACTTGTAGAAGATGGTCCCCGAGGTTTCCACTCCTGAGTCTCGGATGGCCCTCTCTAGCGCCAGGTTGAAAAGGAGACAGGCAAGCCCATCGCCCTGGCGCAGACCCTTGGTGGTAGCAAAGGGCCTTGAGAGTTTTCCATCCACCATCACCTGGCATGTGACGTTGGTCATGGTCATTTTAACAAGCCTGGTAAGCTTGGCCGGGATTCCAAAAGAGCTCATTGCGTCGTAAAGTTTTACCCTGGCTATGCTGTCGTATGCGGCTTTGAAGTCTATGAAGAGATGGAAAGATTGGAGTTGTTGCTCCGCCATCTTCTCCAAGATCTGCCGCATGGTGAAGATCTGGTCAGCGGTTGATTTTCCTTTTCGGAATCCCCTCTGATAGTTTCCCACTATCTCTTCTACGAATGGGACAAGTCTCTCTTGCAAGACTAAGGAGAAGATCTTATAGGCGGTATTCAACACCGTAATACCCCTGTAATTGCTGCACTGTAGCCTGTCTCCTTTCTTGTATATGGGATAGATGATACCAAGATTCCAATCACAAGGTATCGATTCGCTATCCCACACCTCAGTAATTATTTGATGAATTTCGCGTTCAAGTGCTGCACCTCCGTTTTTGATCAGTTCGGCTGATATTCCGTCGGTGCCGGGTGCTTTATTATTCTTCAACCGACGGATTGCTTTTCGGGTTTCGTCCATGCTAGGTGGCAGTAGCATGACATCATCCGCTAGTGGAGCCTCTAGCTGTTCGTTGAACTGATCATTTAGTAATTCATCAAAATACTGAGCCCATCGCGAGAGGACCTCTGGCTGGTAGCTGACCAGATTTCCATCCTTATTTCGACAACAGGTCACCTTAGGTATAAAGGTTTTTCGATGACCTGCTATCTCTTGGTAAAACTTTTTTCCTGGGCCGTATCGCACTCTGATTCCTTGGAGCTCCTGCACTCGTTGTTCTTCCCACTGATGTTTCTTGGTGCGGTGTACTCTTTTTTCTTCTCGTCTGAGCCGTATGTAATTCTCTGCGCATGCCCGCGTTCTATGCCGCTGTTGCATTGCTCGGTATGCGCAGTTCTTACGTTCCGTCACAAGTCTACATTCGTCGTCGAACCAGCCAGATTTGGTGTTGCCCCGACGTGGTGGTAGTGTGGATTTTGCACAGTTCAATATCTTTGTTTTTAGAGCGCTCCACCGTTCGCTCGTAGTGTTGTATGGATTTGCTGGTAATAGAGACTCACCTAAAGCGGATTCGAATGCCTGTTGGACTTTAGCGTCCTTTAGGGAGTCCGTGTTGAGCCGGGCCTGCATTTTTTCCTCATCCCCTTTGTCACGGGGACGGGCGATTCTGCAACGTATCACTAAGCCAACCAGATAGTGATCGGAATCGATGTTGGCTCCTCTATAGGTTCTGACGTTTAACAGGCTCGACTGTCTTCGGCGGCTTATCAGCACGTGGTCGATCTGGCTGGAGGTGGCTCCATCTGGGGACACCCAAGTAGCTTTGTGGATGTCCCGACGCGCAAACTTGGTACTTCCCACAACCAGATTACTTGCTGCTGCAAGTTGGACCAATCTATTACCATTGTCATTACTGTGCTCATGTAGACTGTGATCACCAATGTATTGGCGATACATTGGCTCCCTACCGACTTTTGCATTGAAGTCCCCCAAGATGATTTTGAGGTCATGCTTAGGGCACTTATCAATGATTTTTGCGAGGCGGCCGTAGAAAAGGTCCTTCTCCTCTTCGTCTTTGTCTTCGGTAGGGGCGTGAACGTTTATGAGGCTGATGTTGAAGAATTTGCCTCGCATGCGTAGGGTGCATAGCCTATCGTCTATAGCCTTGAAGTCGATGACCTCGGATTTCAGCCGCGCTCGAGCCCCCAGTACCTCTGGAGGGCCTCGGAGCAGTTAAGTTTAGCGTCCGGCTGTCCCCCCAACGTTCAGACAGCCCGGTTACCCGCACTGCCCATCCCCCTCCTGTTTAGCCATGCGCCACCATCCGTCCAAGGGGTTGGAACCAGCCCGTTTACCCAAGCTTAGATATACGATGATACATGTTACCGCTCTGCACGTCGGGGACGTGGCGGAATAGGAGTTGGAAAGGAGAGCCTGTGTAGCTTTCTAGAGGCGTCGGATCCTAACCCATTAACAGAGATTTGTTTTTATTAGATAGTTGTTATTATGTTAGCTCTTTATAATGGTGTGAGTGTTCTGTGTATGTCTGATGCTTGTTTGTCCGATGGCGATGCTGTACGCTCGTCAAACGGTACAATTTCTTCGTTATTATACGGTGGAATTTCAGTGTCGGAAAGAATGCAATTGTCTGTAGTATTTGTATGAGTATTGATCTTTGTGATTTCTGTTGTATTAGTGATCTCATTGCGGGGCGTGCAATTTATGGTTTTTTGGTGGGTACTTGTATTATCAGGGTTTTCTAGTTCTTGTTGATGAGAGTTGGGGCTATCTGTCTTTTCGTAATTGCGAATTGCTAAATGTGGTGAAATGTGTCTGGTATTCGCAGTTTCAGCGAATGTTTTGGTTATGTATTTACGTGGGATTATCGGAGCTTGGGCTCTTCTGATTTCTCGTGCTTCTCTTGCGGTAACTCTATTTGTAGTTTGAATTTTCTTTATCTTTAATTCGTCAAGGTATACGGGGCATGTCTTGTCTAAAGTGCTGTGGGCTTCGCCGCATTCTAGGCATTTAGTTTCATAATCATATGTCTTATACGTATTTGTGCAGTTAGCACACTTTTTACTACTTTTGCAAAACTTTTTTGTGTGTCCCAGTCTTAGGCAGTTCATGCATCGCATCGGCTTAGGGATGTATAATCCACTTTCAAATCATAGTAATAACCAAAGTTTACTTTATGTGGGGTACTACTGACAGAGTCGAACGTTAGTATGGCCGTACGGGTATTGACCCATAAGCCCCCAGTAAGCCCAGATATGGTTTCCTCCTTAGTAGTAAATGTGATGGCATCACATCTTACTACGCCTTTAGAGGAGTTAAGGGTCTCATGCTTGTAAACTTTAGTTTCGATTCCGTTGGTAGATTTAAGATAGATTTTCTTTAATCTGTCTGCTTGTTTTTTTGTTTCTTACCAGTACAAGAAGTCTGCCATCTTTTAAAATGGTGACCTTTTTTGGCATTTCGTTAATTGCTATGTAGCATGCCTGCAAAACACCCTACTCTAATGAAGACTGATACACTACTGAAGTACATTCAACCTGAACCATTTAGCACTGTTTCCCACACTCAAGTAAAGAATGCACAAAATAGATGATCAATGCACTAATGAAAAGTGGCACACTAACCGACTCAAGGAAAACAATATATCCGCATGAACAAGGTAGCCACCCGAACAGATAGCCGAGTAAGCGTTTCTTCGCGCAAAGCAATAAAGGGGTCATCGCGACCGCAACGGAAACGCCTTACAAAACATTTATGTTTATTATGATACAAAGTCAACCATGTTATTAAATAAGCTCCAAAACCCAAAACAATGTTTGAGTATAAATAAAGTCGATTTTGAGCTGGACGAGGAGACACAGTCCGACAAGCAAACCAAACGCTTCGTGTTTCTATTCAAGAGCTTTGAGTGTCCCCCTACCCAAGGTAAGGCCTCAAAGTCTCCAACATTCCAGTATGGGAAAACTCTTCTAGATTTCCAACGATCGCCTGGACGATCATATCCGTGAAAGCTCCACCGATTTTTAATATTACATGGCGACCGTGACTTCAGTCTCCACCGATTTTTAATATTACAGCTAGTTCAATGGCTTTTTGTACTAAGAAGGGATTAGCTGTTCTAAGAGATTTCTCGAGAGTACATCTTTCGATAACCATAAAGGTTTCCTCTTCCACGAAGAATTCATTTAAAGGAATTCTATCCCCTCTGATTCTCCTTTTCTTCTGTTTTCTGCTAGGACTCTGACCCAAAGGCTCGTAATACGAGCTAAAAGCTGGTCCTCCCCTGGGGTCCTCGACCCCCATCGCACTAGTAATGTGTTCTTATTATTAGTTGTGTGAGTTTTTGGGTCTGCTATTTACGTGTTTGTTTTTTGTCGCTGTCTTCTTTTTTTTATTTGGAGATGCACGAATTCACTGTTGTAGTTAGGTTTATGTGTTCAGATGACTATTCGCCTTGAGTGATAAACTGTAACTGAAACAATTACTTTGACGACGATCTTCACTTGTTGACAAAATGACGGTTTTCACTGTTTATATTTGAAACTGTCATCGAGACAGCTCGCCGTGTTCGACGATGTCCGATAGCGTAGGTCCACGACTCTCAAAAACACAAATTGGTCGCTCATTCTTATTCACTCATAACTAGTCGCTCATTCATCCGGCTTGGTCCGATAGGTGGACACGCGTCAAAAGGCTCTTGTTGTTCTCGGGACCTTTCGTTCATCACACGATTGTTTTTTATAGAATTTGAGATATATATTGTAATTCACAGCATGCTCCTCGATAAATCCTTCACGTGATCTTGAAGGCGTCTTACGTGCTTCGCGAGATGCTCGCCACTTAGCTTTGGATATTCCAATGGGCGTCTGATGTTCACCGTAGAATTATTCGCCAGTTCGTCTCTGCCACGCTGCATTTTTCGTAGGTCGTGCTTCCTTACCATGTCTCGCGCGCTCACGAAACGACGCTTCATGATACGTTTTGGCGCGCTCGACACTTCGTTCGGCATGCGGGTTTTGGCCGCGCCACCCAGCTCGATCGCGTGTTTACCAATCAATTGCTTAAGGCATGCTTCCGAGCAACGGTTGGATATCTTAGATTTTTCCATTGCTGCATTTTTTGCAGCTGGGAACATTTAAATTTACGTCCTAAAGCACAATTTCACCATGCTCATTGAACACTAATTTTTACTGCCTGTTTTTGGAAAAAACGGCCTTTTCTATCGGGTCCAACTTGCAGCAGCAAGTAATCTGGTTGTGGGAAGTACCAAGTTTGCGCGTCGGGACATCCACAAAGTTACTTGGGTGTCCCCAGATGGAGCCACCTCCAACCAGATCGACGACGTGTTGATAATCCTCCGAAGATAGTCTAGCCTGTTAAACACCAGAACATATAGAGAAGCCAACATCGATTCCGATCACTATTTGGTTGTCTTAGTGATACGTTGCAGAATCGCCCGTCCCCGTGCCAAAGGGGATGAGGAAAAAATGCAGGCCCGGCTCAACACGGACTCCCTAGAGGACGCTAAAGTCCAACAGGCATTTTAATCCGCTTTAGGTGAGTGTCTATTACCAGCAACTCCATACGATACTACGAGCGAAAGGGTCGTAAAAGAGTGTGCGCGAAGGCACGCTCTAGTGTCGCCCCCCCGGTGGCGAAACCTGTGCTGCAGGTTACTGCAGCAACAGCAACGCAGGAGGTCTCGATGGACCTTCCCGTGAATGAGGCTTCGGCCTCGAATGTGGCGGGAACCGTGGAATCCCGCCGTGAAAAGATCCCGCCCTTCGTGGTGTGGGATCTTACGGAGCAGCACCACAGTTCGCTGTGTGCTGCTATGAAGAAGGAGCAGCTTTCTGCTACCTTCACGTTCCTTCCGCGGAACTTCTGCAGGGTATCCTGCAGAACACGGAAGGACCACGAGGCGGTCAAGGGACTCTTGATCGCCTCGAAGCGTGAGTTTTTCACGCATGGTTTCCAGGGGGACAAGCCCTACCAGCTTGTCCTCAAAGGGCTACGGTATGGTTCCTCGGACCATGTCTTGGCCTTCCTGCAGGAGCAGGGCCTCACACCCACTGCGGTCCGTGAGTTGAATGTAGGAGCCCTCGAGAAGGTCTCCTGCAAGGCGTTCGTGATCTCCTTCTCGAAGGGGACCACGACGCTTGAACAGGTGCTTTGGATCACGCACCTGAACTACACGCGCGTTTGGTGGAAGAATTTCTCCCCCAAACGCTCTGACTGCACGCAGTGTGGCAACTACCTGCATTTTGGCCATTCAGCAAAGATGTGCCACATGGCCGCCCGCTGCGGCAAGTGCGGCGGGAAGCATATGGCTCGACAGTGCGCTGTCGAGCTGGACAACAAGCGAAGGTGCGTGAATTGCATGGGCAACCATAGCCCATTTAATCCGCACTGCTCTGCGCGGATTGCTTTTCTGCGAAAGCGCTGATTCAACGTGGAGCCCATGCAACCGCCACGGACGGTTGAAGTGGGCCCCCACGTGAGGTACGTGCCGGCCCCGTCGTCGGAAACCCCCGCCCCCGTAACCCAGTGAGACAAATTCAGCTTGCTAGGAGATTTAGCGGCGATTCGCCACCAAAATGCCACTTCAAGGTGGAAATTTAGCGACTTGGAACTCTTAAGCAGCCACGAGTTCTACTTAGTAGCAACCAGCAGCTCTTAAGCAGCCGCGCGCTGCTTAGTAGCAACCGGCAGCTCTTAAGCAGCCACGAGTTCTACTTAGTGGCAACCGGCAGCTCTTAAGCAGCCGAGAGCTGCTTAGGAGTATCCATTTGGCGACCTGAAGCGCTGAGTAATAATGAACAGCAACAGAATGTGCAATTCTCAGTCAATTTTGCCAAAACGAATATACCGTATCTTGTGTAGAAAATTTTTAATTAAAGAATGAAAAAAAAGAGAAATTTTTTTGTTACAAAAAACATTAATTTTGAATCAGTATTTCGAGTGTAGGCCTCATTGTATCTACAGTAGTGAAAGCAGACTGTATTATAAAATTGAAATGTATACGACAAAAAGGAAAAAGGACTTGTTTTCCATAACAGGGCTAAATTTGTCTTATTTGTTGAAGGTCTTACTAATGAAAAGGTAGTTAGAACATCAAGAGGTAAATGCTTGTTGTTAATGTGACATTTATTTTTATCGTAAGAAATGATACAAGATTAATCACAATGTAATTTTTAATCCGAACTTGGTTCTAATTTATTTGAACCAATTTGGGATGCCGAAAAAAACACTAGTTCAGGTTCCAGCAGCAGTGATGTGAACGAAGTGTAGTTATGGAAAACGATAGCTCGATTCAGATAAAAAATAATTTTATTTATTTTTTCTCGGTTTGGACAACACGTCCGTCCTAGCTGAACCTCACTATCGAACTCAACTCGGCCTGTCTCTGATCTTCGTTTATATGGAAGTCTTGATAAGGTTTGATCGCGTTCGATCCTGTCTGTTCTTTAGAATTTCCGCTCGCAATAGCCCTAACATCCGTGGGGTGCGTACGTTGCTGATGGGACAGTCTCGTCGTCTTCCGTTGGGGTGCACATGATATTGACTCTCTCATGGCTTCCGCTTCCGTAGGGTGCGTACGATCTTCATGTGACTTATCCGGACATCACGTTGGAGTGTGTACGTTGCTGATGCGACAGTCTCGTCGTCTTCCGTTGGGGTGCACATGATATTGACTCTCTCATGGCTTCCGTTGGGGTGCACACGATCTTGACCCTGATGGCTTCCGTTGGGGAGAACTCGATCTTGACTCTCTTGAATTCAATATTGCTGAAGGGAAACTGTCTAGTCTGAAGTGTCTTGTACCGGTTTCGATATAGATCACTTCTCGATCTCGGTGTTGCTAACTGTGTTTTGCAATTCGATTTGCGTAAATATTTCGATCACAGATTGTTTGCGTTACTGGACACTTACAACAAATTAATCTCGCAATTGCGTGAGAAAAATTTTAGCTATTTTGAAAGATAAAAGCATCTGTATATTTCCGAAAATTATCAAAATCTTACTAAAAGATCTGCAATCTCGGCGTTTATCTATGACTGAAATTAATGAAGGACAATATTGGTACGAAGCGCTGGCGTGCGTCACCTACACACGAAAGTACCGAGTTCGAATCTCGACTGACCGTTCCCGGAAGTAAAATTATTTTTTATTTATTAATTATTTATTAAGTATTTTTTTATTTTACTAACAAAAATAAAAAAATCACATAACATATATTTATGGAGAATCTATACATACTCATAAAAAATGAAGAAATAACAGCGCGCAAGGCAAATGAGGCAGATTAAACGAAAAACAGAAATGCCCGAGCACTGCTCGGGCAAATCAGTAGGTGCACGTTCAATATAACTGTACAATATATAACAATAAAACTGTGAAGGGGTTAAGTTAAAGAATGTCGTAGCATACTTTAATGCAAAGAATGGATGAATGAATTGAAACTGCGATAGGAAATAGCGCCATGATTCTCGGACTGTTGTTTTCAAAGGATTATTAGCATTTTAAAGAACCGATGAGGATTTCAGTAAAGATTCTTATGACAAACATCATGAAAGGCCATCGGCAATTTACATATTCGAAATGTTAATATTATCGATGATGTAGTTACACCTGATCCTCTGCAACCAATCGATTTAGGAGTAAGAGTTTGTTTTGTTTTTCAGCATTACATAGCTATCAGGCATGTTTATCTGTTTTATCTGGCATCTTATTAGGCATGGCAAATGTTTTAATTTTCTCTACGGAATTTGGAATCAAATGTTTGAACGATTGCAAAAGATATTTTATGATTTTGCAATAGCTCACTCTTATTTTTTCCCATTGATTTTATTTCGGTACGATACTCCTCAATCTTAATTATTTGTGGAACCGCCAATAATTGGCGTATGTCATATTAGCCCACATTAATATTTGAGCGCCGACTATTCTTTGTAAAGGCAAAGTAAATAAAACCTCATAGGATAGTAGAAAAAGAAACAACAACAAGCTTGCTATCATTCTATCACAATGTTATCAGAAACAAATTATTTCCTTTACAACTTCTGTCCGAAGAATAAGGAGTATTTATTAGCATCATGACGGGTCAAATATAATTTAATTTTTGGGCGTATGTACTACACGTTGAAATTCTATACCAAGTATTCTGGGGTCGAATCCTGTAACACGAGCGCAGGAAAAAAAGATGAATTTAGTAGCAAGGAGAATAATTTCAAGTATGGGAAATATGTGTCAAAGGGGGGGGGGGGGAGTAGTCAAATAGTAGATAGAATCAGAGAGAATCAGGAAATTGAGAGAAAATAAAAGCAAGAATAAGAGAGAGCGAAAAAATTTTTTTTGTCTGAATGCTACTTTTAGGGCTTAAGCAGCGCTCTATACTAAAAAACGGTTGCCGCTAAGCAGCGCCGCATAACGACTGAAAATATACTCTTAAGCGGCATCGACTTAAGCGCTGCTTAACGGCAAAATGAACCTTATTTGTCTCACTGGGAAACGCTCCCGTTTGCGCGTGTCAGGGGTGTCCATCGAGGAAGCCAGCCCCGAAGGCACCGACGCCAGGTGCCTCCCTGCCGACACCAGTCCTGCAGCAGCCGATGCCGCAGGACCAGTCGGCCAAGCGCAAGAAGAAGCGCGGAGGAAAAAAGAAGAAGACCTTCAACCAGCAACAGCAGCAGCAGCAGGACGACACTTCCGCACCGACGGTTCCCCAAGGAGGATCGAAGGCTGCGAAGAAAGCCAGCCGCCAGCCTGCCCAGGACAAGCTGGATAAACTGCGGGAGACGTTGTCTCAGCAGCAGCAATCCCAGGCAGAGGATGAGATGGAAAGCCAGTTCGGCGCCATCGTCCGCCTCTGGCCGGAATTCAAGAGGGTGGTGAAAGTCCTCCCAAGGGATCAGATGTTAAATCACATGATCTCTTTTATCATTCGCAGTGACCCTTAGATGTGCCACCTGGAATGCCCGCTCCATCGCCCAGAAGAAGATGGAGCTTATAGATTACCTGATGACCAAGGAAATCGACCTGATGGCCCTGACGGAAACCCACCTCCAACCGGATCGGGCCTTCAACTTACCGGACCACGCCGTGGTCCGCCTCGATAGACAGGGAAGTACATATGGTGGCATTGCCATCCTTGTCCGTCGTAGCATTAAATTCCGCACCCTTTCTCTTCCAGGGACGGAGCTGGTGGAAGCAGCTGGAGTCGAGTTAACCTCCTCCCAGGGCAGCTTCCGCTTCTACGCAGCCCATTGCCCCCGGCAAGCCCGCGAGGTGGACAGATCCGTGGAGACGCTGAAAGCAGACCTCCGGAAGCTGACAAGAGCCCCTGGCCGATTCATCATCGCTGGGGATCTGAACGCGAGGCACCACGCCTGGGGAAATGCGGCTGTGAATAAGAACGGGAAAGTGCTGTTTGAAGATGCGCAAGCAGGCTTCTATTCGGTGCTGTTCCCGTTCCAACCGACCTTCTACATGCGAAAGAGTTACTCCACGTTAGACATATGGAACGCAAGCCAGGAGGAAGCGGAGGGACTATAAGGCGGCGAACTGGATGAAGTTCGAACGGGCCGTCGATAGCTCCCTGGATACGCATGTGCCCCTCTGCTCGATAGACGATATCGATGCAGCAGTAACTAGCTTCATAAGTAGCGTTAGGGTAGCGGAAGATAGGGCCGTTCCCCTGGTGGCTACTAAAGCCAAGCTAGTCCAGATAGATCTGGAAACGCTACGCTTCATAAAGTTACGAAACTCAATGAGGCGTCGTTTCCAGCGTACCGCAGATAGGGCTTACTACCTAGCATATAGGAAACTTAGTAAGGTAGTAAGGAACCGTCTGGGGCAAGCTAGGAACGAGCATTTCTCGAAGGAGATGCGCTCGATGCCCAAAAACTCTCGTCCTTTTTGGAGGGTTACGAAAGTTTTAAAGAATAGACCTAGGCCTATTCCGCCCCTGGGTGAAGCTCCTAATCGGAGTTTCACGCCAGAAGAAAAAGTTCAGCTCTTGGCTGAACATTTTGCTCACTCACATCGAGTGAGCGACATGATGCCTAGTCCGCACGATGCTGTTGTTAGCAACAGCATCCGCGGACTAGCATCGGCTCAATGTTCGCTTCCTGCCACTGACCGGGTCACCTTGGAAGAGGTCCGGACACTTGTAAAGTACAGTGTCGGATTCAAAGCTCCAAGACCTGACAACATCTTTAACGTGATGTGAGTTGCTCAACCAACATTTTTAACAGATGTCTGGAACTGGGTGGTATTTCCCCACCCAATGGAATCTTGCAATAGTCGTTCCAATCCAAATTCTTCCCTAACCTCGAGTTACCGTTCGATCTCCCTCTTGCCTGTTGTAAGCAAGATTTTCGAGAGAGTGGTTTATACGCAGATAGAGGCCCACTGTACCGACTGCAATGCGTTGACGGGTGTCCATTTTGGCTTTATAAGAGGACACTCTACAGCTCACCAGCTGCAGCGTGTCCTGAATGTCATCAATGACGGAAAACGTTGTGGAAAGTCCACTGCGATGGCCTTGTTGGACATCGAAAAGGCTTTCGACAACGTTTGGTACGACGGGTTATTGCATAAGCTTCATGTCCTGCAACTTCCGACGTACTTGGTGAGAATCATTCAGAGCTATCTGAATTCTAGATCGTCGGCTGTACATATAGGGGGGACAATGTTCGCCTCCTATCGCAACTGTGCTAGCGTTCCACAGGGGAGTGTCCTAGGACCACTCCTGTACAATTGTTTTGCGTCGGATATTGCCGACTTGGCTATTAAAACGCAGTTGTTCCTTTACGCAGACGACGCTGCCATTTTGTACTCCTCTCGTAATCTGGAGTGTCTTCAAGGAGGACTTCAGAGAGGTTTGGATAAATATATCCAATACCTCAACGAGTGGAGGATAAGGGTAAATTTTGAAAAGACCCAGGTGATGGTGGTCCCTAACAAGCGACAGATGCTGATGGCTTCTATCGTGCGTAAGGTGAAACCCATCACACTGCATAGCAAGGAAATCCCCTGGTCCACAGAAGTGCGCTACCTCGGGGTTACCTGTGATCGAAAGCTGTCGTTCCGACAGCATGTAGATCATCTTGCTTCCAAGACGTTTGGTCTCCTTAGGAGTTTGTATCCGCTCATCGCGCGACGCTCGGGACTGTCGAGAGATAATAAACTTATTATCTATCGACAAGTCATCCTGCCAGCGCTGATGTACGGATCAAATGTCTGGAGCAATTGCTCAAAAGCGGATATCCAAGTGGTGCAGAGAATCCAGAACAAGTTTCTGAAGATGATTCTCGATCTGCCCACTAGGTATCCCACTAGGAGACCTACATATAGATGCAGGGATCCCACTGATAAGCGAGCGCATTGAGACTAGTCTCATGCGACTCCAACTCACCTCCCGGAACTCAGCGTATGCTCTGATCCGGGACCTCTTTAGGTGAATTTTTAAGTAGTGTGTAGTTAGGTGTAGGTGTTATTTAGTTTTAAGGTAGTTAGATTTAGTTTTTAGGAAAAATGGGGTCCGTCCCCAATAGATGGCCTTGCGTGCCATCAACTTCCAGCCATGCGTGCTGAGATTTATCTAGCCAGGTAGGGAAAGTTTTAGGCAGAACAGCTTAGGGCCGTTACCAATGGTTAGACAGGATTGATAAAATTATAAGGCTCAGTAGCCACACCTAGCGTAGATACTCAGGAGTCAGAGTAGGAACCTAGATTAGATGATGTCATCACGTTTTAGGGATGTCATCACCAAAGTTGTAAAAAAAAAACATTAGTATATAAATAAATTATATGCCATTTATTGGTCCTTCATGCAACTAGCAGAGCACTATTTCCCCTCATCAACAGAAAATCGCATCTATCCTTGCAAAACCACTTAGCGGTGTACAAACAGATCCTCTTGCCAGCAGTCTTATATGCCGCCCCAGATTGGGAAACATATGCCAGGGTACAGCAATGCAAGCTACAGGAGAAACTTAACAAAATACTACGGCTGGTGATGAGAGCAGACAGGCACACCACAAATAACCAAATCCAGGAGGCAGCGGCCACGGCCAGCCTGAACAAACTTATAACTGAACAAATAGCAGCATTCAGAGCTAGAGCTGCAAGCTGTTCTCACCGCCTCATCGAGGTACTTGTAGTTTAAGTTTTAGCTTAAAGTAGGATAGATTAATTATTAGTTAGTTATAAGTTAAGTAGTTTTAGAAATTAACTAAAAATCAAAAACATATAGCAGGGAGATTTAAATTCCCCGACTGAACACGAACATCAAGGCGAAATGTAGCCGACAATTTATTTTTCCAGAGTTGTAAAGCGTTGTACGCTGTGTCTCTCGCATTATGTAAAAAGTATTGTATACAAAAACAATGAATAAAGTACCATTTCAAGTCAAGTCAAATTCTTTTCAGTTGTCAAAGTTGAGCTTATGATTCCAACAAAAATTTTCCCCAAAAAGTAAACGCGAATATACCTGAATAGTGAGAAGTGCAACTGCAATTATATTGTGCAATATTGTGTATTTTGGTGTTCGCATAAACTCGGATAAACGAAATGGCCCGTAATTTTGTCAGAAACGTGCTGAAATCGATGGGTTACGGTAGGTAATCAACATTAATCGTCGTCGCCTTGTGCCGGGCTTGTCACTTTTTTGAGAAAAGTGATGCTTTAATGTATTGAATTTAGCATCCAACCCTCACATTTTTTTACCCGTGAGGGATTTAGCTGGTCAAAGAGGGAGTTGGGAATATAAGAGGGGGTCCGGAAAGCAAATCGGGCTATAACGTTAGCCGTCTCGTAGCGCACCGATTGAAAAGAGCACGCGATCTTCCTCAGTTTCCTTTCCTTCGGCTATGTGGTTACGTATCAGTCGCTTAACAGCATCCGGAGTGTCTTCGCCGTGGCGTACTCGACCCCAAGGTAGCGCATTTGACTCACTTGCTTGACCTGTACGTCGTTGATCCTTAGTGGACGGTCGACATACCCCTGGCGGAGGCTCGAGACCATGACGACGTCGGTCTTCGCGGGCGCCAACTCCAGGTGTAGGGTATTTAGATCAATTCGCAGGCTATGAGTGTAAAATGATCGGCAACTTAGACTTCAAAGTGTCTTATAATGATATGTTCAGCTCAGAAAACCCAACAACATCGATGAGGACAATACTGGAAAATGTATCAAAAAAATAAGATCGTTAGTTGTTCACATGAAAGATATTAAACTTTGCTGGCCGAAAGCACTTACCACGCTAATAATGTTGTATTCTGTTTTTAAGCTGACGAATTTCAATAAATTCGCAGGCTTTGCGTTTAAAATGATCCGCAACTTAAACATCAAAGCGTCTTATAATGATATGTTCAGCTCAGAAAACCCAACAACATCGATGAGGACAAAACTGGAAAATGTATCAAAAAATAAGATCGTTAGTTGTTCACATGAAAGATATTAAACTTTGCTGGCCGAAAGCACTTACCACGCTAATAATGTTGTATTCTGTTTTTTAGCTGACGAATTTCAATAAATTCGCAGGCGTTGAGTTTTAAATGATCGGCAACTTAAACATCAAAGCGTCTAATAATGAGATTCCCAGCTTAGAAGCCCCAGAAACGTCGATGAACACAATACTGGAAAATGCAGCAAAAAATAAGAACGTTAGTTTTCCACATAAAAGGTGTAAAGCTTTGCTTATCGAAAGCACTTACTTCCCTAAAAATGTTCTTGTTTTTAGCTGGAAGGCGAAAACCAACATCCAGGTAAGCTTGCTGACGAACTGCTTGATGGTATGATAAACACCGTTTCGGGCTTCCACGTGATCTATTGTACATCAAATTATCTTATAAGAGATATATTTCGCTTGTTTCACTTACCAAAACGTGTACCATATCATTTATGCTTCTTTATGATTCTTTTAAAGGTGGACGTCTCACTATAAAAAGTGTCAATGCAAAGGGAGAGGATAAATAAAGATATGTATTCCTGAAAGTGTACTGGAATGTCATCTACCCACTATTGAAAGGCAGAATTGAATAATTCGGAAAAGTTCTATCACCAGTTGAAATTGATCAATCCGCATGCAACCATTGCATGGAACGGACGCCAATTCGGCATGCTCCGCACAGATTAGTTACAGAGAACAGTTGGATTGTTCTATGCTCAGTAGTCATCGTGATCGTGATCGATAAACGTTCAGAATTCGAAAAGTACACGTGGTTATTAATCCGTCACAGGTTAAGGAACAGATTATATACGTATCCAGACGCTTCTTTGGCAAGCAAGCGTCACTCGTAGAATCCTTTAGCGGCATAAGATTGACCGTCCCGCTCCTTATAAAATCGCTTCGAAACTTTAGTCAGCGGCTGAATAGTGAATAAGATCTTAATTTAATAGAAACGGCCATAATGTCATTTTTTATCCTGTGGGACTTTAACTTTTATGGGTACGATTGGGTAAGCAAAAAAGACATACAACGTGCTGTAATCACCAGAGACTTTTGCGACAAATACAACTTGGGTATGCTCAATTCTAGTGAGCCAACTAGGCTGACTAAGTCCAAGGCGCGTGACAGTGCCATAGACCTTTCTCTTTAGCGTTAAACACGGAAGGTCCGTGGAAGTGTATCCACGATTTCTGTGGCTGCGACCATCAGCTGATAAAAAATTACATGAAAAATTCATTTCTTTTACCTTTTCATGCCTACGAAACTGACTTCTACCTTCTTGAAGGATTTTGTTACGATGCAAGATCTATTGATGGAGCCGCCTGGTGATTGATGATTCTCAATGACGGCTTTGATATAGATTTCTAATTCATTTTGTAAAACGGTAATCTTATGAGCAAAACTGAATGTTTGCATGTATGTGAGGTTGGGATACGGGAAGAGACCTCATGGATATCAATAGGAGTACGAGCGGATGGAAGAGGAAGCGAGAATGCTTATCGAGAGCGAGAGGGAAGGTCAGAAATATAAGCGGCGCGCGCTTCCTAAGGGAAGGGAGTGAGTGAGCATCGAGCAGTCAATCCGGAGGGACGTGTTGGTTGCGAGCGATTACAAGTGGTTAGATCAGAGTTACTAACTGTGAATTTAACTATCTTTTAGTTCAACCAGTTCAAACGTGGCTGTTCATCGCTTGATGCTAGACAAGCGTCGCCGTGAAGAAATGATCAGCAGTGAAAGCGAGATGGACGACGAGTTCATCGAAGTGCGTTCTCGCGGCAGTAGTCGTCGTGCGAAGGCGACGAAAACCAAGGCTGCGCTTCCAGCGCAACCGGCGAAACCGGCGCACCAAGCGCCCCAAGCGAAAACCACGTCAAAAAGCGTGTCGTTTCGTCTTCCACCCATAGTGGTGAAGACGAACGCATACCATCAGCTTCGTGCTGATTTGTCGTCAATCGCTGGGGTTGAGTTACAGTCGATTGGTATTGGTTTCAAGCTGCACGTCAAGCAGGAGTCGACGCATGCAGCAATCATTTCTTATCTTACCGCCGCTCGCGCTGAGTTCTACTCACACGACAAGCGTGGTGAAGCAGCCTTTCAAGGCAGTGCTTCGGCGACTCCCTGAGTTCCCTGAAGAAGAAGTCATGCAGGCTTTGCGCGCTCTCCAGCTAGACATCTTAGCTGTGCATAAAATGCACCAAAAACAACGTTTGGACCAGTTCAACAAAAACTGTTTGTACCTGGTCCATTTTAAAAAGGGCTCCACTTCCTTGGAAGCCCTCAAGTCAATCCGCGTGGTTGACTGTTTGCGTGTACGCTGAGAGGCGTACTGTGGCCATTAAGGCCGTCTCACGCAGTGTCAGCGCTGCCAAGCTTTTGGCCACGGCGCTCGAAACTGCAATATGCGCAAGAAGTGCGCAATTTGCTCACTGGAGCATGACTCCAGTGAATGTAGTCTAGAAGAAAATTTGCCGCCTAAGTGCGCTAACTGTGGAGCAAATCATCGTAGCAGCGATCCCAGCTGCTCGAAACGTGAGCGGTTCTTCCAGGTTCGCCATAGTGTGGCAACTGCTCAATAAACATTCGGGCAGTGAGCTCACGCGCTTTCCGAATCGAGCGCATTTTAACTCCTCTGATACATGGAGTTTTCATACACGACCTTGTCACACAATCGAAGGGTTTCATTTCTTCGACTGAGGAGAAAAATGCTCCATTCGACGAGCATTTTACATGAGCGTAGCAGCACTCCGAGAGAAAAAGCCCACCCGAGAGAATTCGGTCGTCCGCAGCAGTGCCTTTGTTGGGGTAGGTTTCTTCCCGCGCAGGCCACTTTACCTGCGTTTGACTTGCCCTTACATTTTTCGCCCATGTTGAAGGTACCTGCACAATTTCTACCTATATTCTGTTTGTGAGCTAATGTTCTATGATCACCGATCGCATGTGTACCATGATTACGATACGAGGATGATATTTTACCAAAGGCATAGAACAAAATACCTATCAAATGCAGCCGCCTACCATTTTCTTAGTTTTGCGAAATCATAGAAATCCTCAATGTTATCACCTTTGGAGTGTGTATTAATCAATCGATAATAAACAAAAAAACATTCTTGTTTACCATCACTGATATCTGATGATTTGCCTTTCAACGATTTTCTCTCATTTTGTTAAACCTGTCTGATAAAATTCAACCTCTGCGAATGTATTGCTTTAATAAAGATTTTTACAGCTATCGATTGCAAAAAATATATATTGACACATGGTCAGCGCCCTAATTTAATAGGCAATGTTATAAGCTTTGAAGATTACTATGGCATTAAACACTAAATGTAATTTAAGATTAATTATAAGATTTTTTTCTTGTTAAGACTTACTATAGGTAAAAAACCAAAGAAAATCTCCAAGAATAATAATAATGTGAATAATAAACCTGATACCTATGTATAAATGTGTGTGGAAATGTGAAATAATTATTTTCCAAATATTATCAAAATGCTAATGAGTGATCAATAATGGATAATGGATTATTTTTCCTGGTGTATTTTTCGACCATTTCGAATAAAAAGGGCTGCATTGTTTCATTAGGTCATTTTTGCTTTTATGACCTCTTTTCTGTTCGTTTAACTCGGTCTCTTATCCTTCGTTCTCTTATCCTTATATTTCTTTGGCATCCCGAATAGGAACTGAATCCCGTTTATGCGTGTACCTGATTTTTTTGTGGTTGCACTTGTTTCCGCACTACGGCATAGATACTTTCCGTTTATGTTTATGTAGGATTTCGATGACAATTTTTACCAAAAGATACATATGTTATACGGGTAGGGTTAAACTCTACGGGTAGGGTTCAAATTAGTCTGTGGGTGGTGATCAGGATAATCAAAATTCAGCTTATGATGAGGTACATCATATGAGGTACATAAATTTTTACCTCTAAACCTCTACCTATCTTTCTACCTCTAAAGAATAACATATAATGTTTGCAAAATTTGTCGACAAATTAAAGGTAACAAATTAATTTTGGCTACCATGTAGCAACGGCTCATACAAAAGGTAAATTATGATTAAAGAAGGTATATATAACTTATGTTGGTAGTTTTATAAATGCATACTAGTCAAGACTGTGCTGTGAGTAGGATCACTTTTGCATCTTGACGAAATTAAACAAGTAATTCAGTTAGAGAAATGGCATCCAAACGATCCAAAGTTTGTTCAAATACGTATAAAATTGCTAATAAAAGAGAAAAAGTTCACGATATAGAATTTGAAAACATCCTTCAAGGCGAAAGCACCGTCACTCATCAATTGATTGGTAAGTTTTTTAAACATTGAAACTAAACAAAATGTTTCGTGTCTTGGAGATACATGAAGAGTATAAAATTTAAAATAAACGTATTTTTTGTTGCAGACGATGCTACTTTCTCCATTGAACCACCATTGGAGGCAGTTGAATCCTTTATGGAGGACAGTTTTAGCGAAAACGACGAAAGCTATGTATTAACCGACGGAGAAAACAACATCAGTGACAACGATCTCAACTTTATTGAAACGGACATATCCTTTAAAGATGGTCTTCGCTTATGGGCGATATCTACAAATCAAACTCACACCGCTTTAAATTCCTTGTTAGGCCTTCTCCGCAAAAAAACCTCTTTTGAATTACCAAAAGATGCGAGAACTCTTCTGCAAACCCCAACAAATGCATCATTAGACATTTCTGCAATCGACGGTGGACGGTTGTGGTACCAGGGTGTCGGGCATTGCTTAAAAAGCTGTTTCCGGTAAGTTTGGAATTTATTAAGTTTAGAATTTAAAAGGATAAACAATAAATTAATACATCCTTTTTATTTAAATTACAGCAAAACATTGCCAACCGTAAATACCATTCATTTGGATTTTTCAGTGGATGGCCTGCCATTGCACAACAGCGGAAGCACACAAATTTTGGCCTATTTTAATGCAGTTGTATGATATGCCACATGTGCCGGTGATGGTTGTTGCTGTTTTTTGTGGTCCTTCAAAACCCAAGCAGGTGGAACAGTACCTACGACCATTTGTTGAGGAGCTGAACGACTTGCAAGTAAACGGTTTGTTGATCAACGAGCAACTGTTTAATATAAAATTGCGAGCCATCATTGCGGATACTCCAGCGCGAGCATTCATCAAAGGTAGGAATTACTTGTACCTTGCTTGTAACATATTATTGTAAATAGATGCAATTAATATTTTTTTAATTTTTTCTTATACTTGTATAAATTTTTGCAGGTGTCAAATCCCATACCGCCATTTCTGCTTGTATTAAATGTACAGTTGAAGGGACATACGATAGAGAAGACAAAAGGGTCTTCTACAAAAGCGTTACAGCTACCAAGCGAACTGATGCACTCTTCAGAGCAGGAGAATATGCAGCTCATATGAAAAATTGAACTCCATTAATTGATCTCATCAACCTGGACATCATCGAGGACATCATAGTATCGGATCGCCTGCACCTTATAGATTTGGGCATTACAAAAAAACTAATCAAAGGATGGATTGACGGCAAAACAGGTCTACGAAATTGAATCCATCAGATAAAAATGACATCTCACGATCCATACAGGAGCTAGCTCTTCCTTCCGAAATCAACAGGAAATTACGTAGCATCAAATATTTAGAGTTCTGGAAAGGATCGGAATTCAGAACTTTTCTTCATTACGGCAGTATTGTAGTTCTCCAAGGAAAAATTGACAATGCAGCTTACAACCACTTTTTAAAATTTTTCTGCGCAGTGTCCATTTTTTCGTCGCACGTTTATGAACATCATTGGGAGTTTGGAAATGAGCTTTTGCAACAATTTGTTGCCGAATTCGGTACGGTTTACAAAGATAGCCTCATCTCCAGCAACGTGCACAATTTGTTGCACGTTTACGACGAAGTATGCAGATTTGGACCCTTGGATTCAATTTCAACTTATCCATACGAAAACAACCTCCAGCGACTGAAACGACTGCTTAGAACCGGCAACAAGAGTTTAGAGCAACTGGTAAATCGTCTAGCGGAAATTGATAAAGTACAGATCGACCCACACTCCGAAGAACGCGAGTATCCTTCAATTACAACAACCGGTATGAGCATTAAAATCTATGTGAGGAAAGACTTCATGCTTCAGCCGGGACATGGAAATGAATGGTTCCTGTTGAAAAATAACACCATCGTAAAATATTGCCGTGCAGCCAGAGAAGCACTTAACTACATTATTTACGGAAAACAGTTTCAGCTCCAGTATGATTTTTTCACTCAGCCGTGCTCATCGTCGATCCTTAACATATTTAGAGCTGATATGGCTGATTTATCTTCGACCGTATCACAATTTACAGCGGATGACATTAAATGCAAATTAGCCGCTATTCAAACAAATAATGCCACTAGTATTGTAGTAATTCCTCTTCTCCACACGCTATTATAAAAATATAAGGTATAATGTAAGGTATATTGTAAAATATTTTGTAAGGTATATTATAAGGTATATAGTAAATTAGTAAATAGTAAATTTCCATTTTCTACAATAATAAATGCCAATATATACATAATAAACATTAATGAAAAATTTATTTCGTCTGGCCAAGTCACAAAAGTTTAACTGAAATGAATAATTTTATCAACATATTTACATATCATATATGTATGGAAGGCAACATTTAAAGGAAACAAAAAAATATAACTAAACTATGTAAAGTTAAAACTAATCTTTTCATCGGCGTCGATGGCATACACTTTTTCTTTCGTCTTTTAAATGCGTTCTAGCAGTTGCATATCGTAATTTTTTCAAAAAAAATTTTTGATACAGTGTTCTTGCTACCTTCTTCAAAATCATTACTACCTATCTTTGCAAATAAGGAAATAACGTTGTCAAAACTACTTAAACTTATTTTTAAATTAAATTTGTTTTTAAACCACGTACATTGCGGCAAGAAATTGCGAGAAAAAACTAAATCCATTGCTATGTGCATTTTGTTTTGCACGTCGTTTGTTGTTATTTTACTTTCTAAATATTGCACAACGTTATCAAAGAAATCTATATTGCCCAGATTTGTTTCAAATGCAGTCAAATCATCTATATTACACACCTTATTAAAAGTAAAGGGTGGGCTACTATTATCATTATTATTGTTATTGCTAACGGTATCTCTAATAAAGACCATGTTAGCTTCCACAACGGACAACCTTCTACTTAATTTAGCTTGCTCGTTTTTGAGTTCTCCAATTATTTGTGTGTTTTTTTCTAAAACAGAGGTGTTTTGAATCAGCGCTTTCGTATTTTCGCTCAAAACACGCATTAATGTCTCAATACTATTGTTTGAAGTAATATCTCGAGGTTGTTTAAATGGTACTTTCTGTTTTGGTCTGCTAATTGGTTGGGAACTTATCTCCGTTGCCTGTGTGGAAAGAGGCTGTGGATCAATCGCTACAGTTGCGGTGCGATACGAGCATTGCGGGCTTACACTCTCAGCAGAAACATCCGCAGCATTTATCACGTATACAACGTTTTCTTTGTTGCTATCCATCGTTCTGCACGTTGTCCCAGAATAAAAACAAAAACGAGAATGTACATTAGTCAACTGACAAGGCCGGATAGCTCAACATGCAACCACGCACCACGGACGCGTAACATTTGCACATCAACTCGGTTCAAACCCCCACGGGAATGGAATGGTACGAATAAAACTTACTCTTAATAAATTCTGAATTTCTCTCACTCTCTTATCTTAACAGGCACAACAGCTGGAGCGAAAACGTTTGAAACAAACACATATACCGTCAGTCACCCTCGAGCGTTCGAATGCTTCTAAAATGATTGACGACAATTCAAAATCACAAGCCAAAGCCGTCACCAACAACAGTAATGATAAAATAAGGGAAACAAAATATGTCTAAATATGAAGCGGGGGGAACAGGTCAGATAGAGCAAGCCGATATGCAGGGCAGGTATCGCCTGCGAATGAGTGAAGATGGGAAAAAGGAAAAAAAGGGTCGTCTAATGAGAAAGGGTCAAAAAAGGTCTGACACTTCAATAAATATGTGTTTATGACCATGACCCTACCCTTTTTTTTCATACCGCATTTCATGTACCGTCATAAAAGCCAACCGCAGCTGCGCACGTGTTCATTTGTTTTTGCTGCGCATTAGCCTAGGTCTACCCGCGTCGACAGCCGGCCGGCTACTGACGTGAGAGAATTTTCGAGTGACTTATAAAGCCAGAATCGGAAATGTTATATTTCCGATGAGATGTTCGACAAGGCTGTTCGACGAGTCGAAATTGTGAGTATCCCATACATTTCGTGAGTTCCACCGCTGCTTGGGTGGCGGTAAGCGCTCAGTGAATACAAGCACCCCTAGAGCGATGCCTGTTCCTCCCATATTTAACAAAGCTTCGTTCCCGGAGCTTAAAACTTGAGGCCCAGCTAAGCAAGCTGCCTCTTCTTCAAATTCCTCGACTGCTCAGACTGCAAAGTCTGTGAAAGCAAATCAAAATCTAACGCCGACTGTTTCCACAGTTTGGCCTTCTAAACCCACTGGAGCCAATCCTTCTTCACAAGGAAAGGCCCCAGTACCTTCCACCGTCGCTACTGGACCCCAGTTTGCGGCGATTGTCAATAATCCTGCGCCTTCTGCTGCAGTTCCGAATCAGCCTGTCTCGACAGACTGCACGTTGGGGAAAAGGCGGTCATAAGTCCAATTTTTTACATATATGGTAGGGTATTTTTGAACATGGTGATGAATTGAGAAATAGTTGACTAAGAAAAAGCCAAAATTACAGGGTTCTATTTTTAGTAGTTTTTGAGATATACGATGCCAAAGTTGAAAAAGTGCAAAAAAACGATGAAATTTCTGGACATTGAGCGTTCTTGTTTAATGGGATGTTTTGCTCTGTTTTTCTACAATATCATATGCAAATTGCATATAGTTCGAAAGATTATAAAGTTTTCATTGTTTTAAAGTTATTTAAATAAATTTATTTATAATAAAAAGAAAAAAAAATTGTTTTTTGAAAATAAAAATAGGAAAAAACATGTTTTTCAACTTTGGTAATGAATAAAAAAAAAGTATTAAAAAGTACCATCGCCAAATTTTCAGTAACGTTAGTTTAATATTTAAACAAACTTTTAAAGTCATTTCCAGCTGCGCATACTTGCGCACTCGTTTGTAAAATCAAATCTTGTAGGTAAACTTTTTTTACATATGGAGCCGCATGGTTAACTGACGCTAGATATGTTAACTTATAAACATCACCGCCTCAATAATACTCACTACCCTTGCCACCTGTTTGTAAAATTTTACACCTGTGTTTTAGTTCAATAAAATTATGCTGTATATAGTACAGGTAGCTGCAAAGTTTTTATGCTAGCATAATATGTGAAACCCCCCCCCCCCCCCCTAAGGCAAAAAAAGCCGCCTCAATAACAGTGGTTACCTTCAATGGGGGTAACCACTGTTATTGAGGCGGCTCTTTTTGCCTTAGGGGGGGGGGGGGGTTTCACATATTATGCCAGCATAAAAACTTAGCAGCTACCTGTACTATATACAGCATAATTTTATTGAATGATATATGGGATTCCCACATAACGTAATGGCATATAGGATGACATTAAGCTACCCATATCTTATATAATTAGTTCTACTAGTTCACATTTAAGTTCATTCCAAACATAAAACGTATATAGAAAACATGGCTTATTTCATCATTAAAGATATTTTAAAGCAAATCAATATTTCAAATTCAGTAAAAGAAAATACGGAAATTATTTTCAATTATATTCTGGAAGTGGTTAAAACAAGAAAAAGAAAAAAAAATTGTTTTTTGAAAATAAAAATAGGAAAAAACATGTTTTTCAACTTTGGTAATGAATAAAAAAAAAGTATTAAAAAGTACCATCGCCAAATTTTCAGTAACGTTAGTTTAATATTTAAACAAACTTTTAAAGTCATTTCCAGCTGCGCATACTTGCGCACTCGTTTGTAAAATCAAATCTTGTAGGTAAACTTTTTTTACATATGGAGCCGCATGGTTAACTGACGCTAGATATGTTAACTTATAAACATCACCGCCTCAATAATACTCACTACCCTTGCCACCTGTTTGTAAAATTTTACACCTGTGTTTTAGTTCAATAAAATTATGCTGTATATAGTACAGGTAGCTGCAAAGTTTTTATGCTAGCATAATATGTGAAACCCCCCCCCCCCTAAGGCAAAAAAAGCCGCCTCAATAACAGTGGTTACCTTCAATGGGGGTAACCACTGTTATTGAGGCGGCTCTTTTTGCCTTAGGGGGGGGGGGGGTTTCACATATTATGCTAGCATAAAAACTTAGCAGCTACCTGTACTATATACAGCATAATTTTATTGAATGATATATGGGATTCCCACATAACGTAATGGCATATAGGATGACATTAAGCTACCCATATCTTATATAATTAGTTCTACTAGTTCACATTTAAGTTCATTCCAAACATAAAACGTATATAGAATACATGGCTTATTTCATCATTAAAGATATTTTAAAGCAAATCAATATTTCAAATTCAGTAAAAGAAAATACGGAAATTATTTTCAATTATATTCTGGAAGTGGTTAAAACAAGAAATTTGCTAGTAAAGTCTGTTCGACAAAGAATAAAATTGCTCTTGGTGAAAGCAAAACAATTGTACGATAGATCCAATCGACACCAAATGCGATTTGAAAAATATAATCAAAAGTGGCTAAATTCAAATTTTGATATTGTATGTCGAAGTGAAAGCACACAAAAGGAGAATGATAGCAGATTTGGAAGACCTCGTAAATCTTTCGAAATTATTGGCAAACGACAAAGACGGCGCAGAATCAGTGAAATAGAAAGTGATTTGGGTGAAAAATATAGTTTGGAAGTGCTAGAATTTGCAAGATATTTTTCTTCGTGCTCGTAAAGAAAATAAGTTCGAAGTGGTATATCTGTTAGGAAGATTATTGAATCGATCATTCAACTTAAGTGAAAATCCGAGTCAAACACAGCTGATGAACGGAGAGGAGGCGTTTGGATTTTTAATTGATTATAATTTATCGAAAGATCAATACGAAGGAAGTCACCGGACAGATCCTTCACGATTTCCAACGTATAAAGAAGTGCAAAAAGCGAAAAAGTTATGTGTTCCTTCAGGTATACAAGTGAGCGAAAATAGTGTGAAAGTGAGAGTTCAATCTTTAGCAAATGTAACAGCAGAGCGGATAATAGAGATGCGAAGTGCGGTTATTGAAGAATATTTGGAACAAAAGAAGCTAAATTCGGCAAATTTGGTATTGTTGTGCAATTGGGGTATGGATGGTTCTACCGGACATTCACAGTATCACCAACATGTTAACAGTGAACAAGATGATAGAAATATTTTTATAACCGCTATGTGTCCAGTCCAGCTATTCATTATTGACGATACCGATGAGAAAAAAATCTTTTGGTTCAATACCAAAGCGCAAAGTAACAGATTTTGTAGACCAATTTCAATGGTTTTTGCAAATGAGACTAGCGAATTAGTACTTCAAACGAAAAGTGAAATAGAGAGTGAACTTACAAATTTGGAAACAAGGACAGTGCGCTTAAGCGGAGGGAAAAGTATAGAGTTGAAGTTCCAATTTTTGCTAACCATGATAGATGGATTTTCAGTAATTATTGATAACACTTTTCCAACTATGTGCTGTCCAGTTTGTAGTGCTTCTCCTATACAGATGAATGATCTAGCAATGCTGGAAAACGGCTTTAATCCAATTCCATGTGCATTGAGCTACGGTATTTCACCCCTTCATTGCTGGCTACGGTTTTTTCAATGTATTTTGAACATTTCTTATCGTATCACTGTAAAAAAATGGAGGATTACTAAAGAGGATACCATAGAGGTCGAAAACCGGAAAAAAATTGTTCGCCAGCAATTGTATAATGCTTTTGGAGTGAAAGTGGATCAACCACGACCAGGATCTTCGGGAAACAGTACAGTAGGAAATGTTTGTCGACGTATTTTTTCAAATCCAAGCTTAGCAAGTTCATCTATGGATGTTGATGAAGATCTTATCGATAGGTTCAGAAACATTCTTATAGTCATCAGCTGCCAGAAGTCTATAGATGCTGTAGCATTTGGAAAATATTGTAATGCTACCTATAGAAAGTTTTTGGAGTTGTATAATTGGTATAAAATTCCAGCAACTGTTCACAAAGTTTTGGCTCATGCAGGAGACATCATATTACATTCTCCTGTACCCATAGGATGTCTAGGAGAAGAAGCATTAGAATCACGTCACAAATGCTTCAGACGGGACAGAGCCACTCACGCAAGAAAATCATCACGAGTGTATAATTTAGAAGACACATTCATGCGTGCAATACATACCAGCGATCCAAAAATCAGCTCTATTTCACTTGGATTGAGAATGCGTCGAAAAAAACCGTCATCGTTCCCAGAAGTAATTAAAAAATTCTTTTTGAATGACGATGAATCTTGTATGACAGATCCTGAGCTATGGACAACAGATGATGAAAATCCTGTAGACATGATTTTAAATGAAGTCGAGAATGCAGAAATTGATGAAGGAGATGAACAAAAACAGTAGAAGATGTAATAAAGCTAAATTATGAACAACAGAAGTAACAACAGAAGATTTTTTTTAAAATAAAACATACTAAATTCAAATTATTTGCTAAAACGTTAAGAATCTATAAGACCCTGCGTGCCGCGTCACCCAAAAAATGGGTGACGAAAAATTGCCAAGAGGCCAAGTCACCCATTTTTGGGTGACGAAATAACGCTTGATTTTAAAATGCAATTTTTCAATATTAAGAACAGCTATTATATTTCAACATTAAATTTATGTCCTAAAAGAAATACGAATAAACGTGAATAAAGTCAAAAATTCACCATAAACGTAGAACGTGAAGAATTAGTGCCGATGCAACCGTGGCTATGACATATGTACATGAAATGCTTGAATCATGGCGTTCTGTGGAATTTCCTAAAAAACGCTTGGCACGCAAGGTGTTTGAACTACAATCTATCAATATAGTATATGTAGATACAGTGGCACCCTCTGGATATCCACTTCCAATAATCGTCTTAAATGAGTAATTGGTCAACATTCAACACATTTTGTAAGAAAAAACCAAGAAATTCTGACAAAAAATACTTATGAACGCGATTTGTTCCTGGCTTCCCCACTGTGGACTGGTCCGTTCGGTTGGATATGCTCATGTTAATGGAATTATTTTCCTCGATGATGGATCGGCTGGGTCTATGCATGCCGTAACAGACGTGAGCAATCTGCAGTGCTTGCGGAGCTTGCCATACGCTATGCATGCTAAGCTTACCGTAGTCACTTGGAACGCCTGCTCAGTCAGGCCTAAGCAGTTACTTTTGACTGACTTTTTAACAAGGCATAACGTTGACGTGGCCTTGATTACGGAGACACATCTCCGACAAAGTGATAATTTTTCTTTGCCAAACTACACCGTCCTTCGTTTGGATCGTGCTGATCCAAACGTTAAGGGAGGTGGGAGTGGCAATTGCCATTCGACATGGCATTCGGTTCACTCCGGTACCACACTACAATACCATGATGGTTGAAGCCCTTGAAGTAGAACTCTATACTCCTATGGGTGGACTCAAGGTTGTTGTGGTGTATTGCCCGAAACAGAGCCGTCGTAGCGATTCGTCGCACTTGATTTTCAAGCGTGACCTTGCAAGAGTCGCACGCACTAACTCGAGGCTAATTGTGGGTGGGGACTTGAATGCTCGCCATAGTTCGTGGAACAATTGCCGCAGAAACCTCAATGGTGAGGTGCTCTTCGACTACGCCGAGGAAGGGCACTTCACTGTCAATGCTCCGGATACTCCAACATATTTGTCGGCAAGGGGTTCGAGTACGCTTGACCTCTTTCTGGCCAATAGTGGCATTAGTAAACCTAGGACTTTGGATGAGTTAAACTCTGACCACTTTCCGGTTGTGACGACAGTTGATTCCGTCGTCTCCAGAGGTCCTGTTTACTGCCGTAAGGACTACCATAGTGTTGACTGGGTGCGTTTTCGATGCGTGGTTGATGCCAACCTCACCATTGGTGATTTGCGTTCCATGAATGATGTCGACCATTCAATTATTAGTTTAGAACAGGCTGACTAGTTTAGGCAGGCAGAGTCTGTCTGCGTTAGACAGATTCCAGTTAGCGGTAGGAATGTGAACATTGACTCCCACACCCAATCATTGATCCGGGAAAGAAAACGGCTTAGACGACAGTACCAGCGCACTGGTACCCTGGCATTCAAGATGCTTGCAAACGCCTTGGGTAGGCAGATATCTGCCCGAGTCGAGGTACTTAGAAATGATCATTTTGGACGTTTTATTGAGAGACTGGATAGTCGCTCTCCACCTTTCTGGAAGGTGGCTAAGGTCCTAAGACAGAAACCAAGGCCTATTCCGCCCTTTGTTGCTGATCGGACCTTGATCAGCCCGATAGAAAAGTGTAACGCCCTTGCCACCCAATTCTCCAGTGCGCACCAACTTGGTACAATGATGGTTAGTCCTCACGAGGCTGAAGTGGCTACCACCAACCATCGAATTGAAGTTTCTTTTTTTGAGGTTCCTCCCGAAGGTCGAGTTTCCCTTGAAGAAATCCGCTTAGCGCTGAAGCGGATGAAAAACATCAAAGCTCCTGGCTTTGATGGTATACATAACATCCTTGTTAAGCGCCTGGGCGATAAAGCTTTACGCTTTATCGCTGTGATTTTTAACAGGTGCCTTCAACTTTCTTATTTCCCTAGTGCTTGGAAAAGTGCTAAAGTTGTGCCAGTCCTCAAACCTGGCAATGACCCTACGCTCCCTTCGAGCTATAGACCTATTAGCCTACTCCCTACATTAGGCAAACTTTTTGAGCGGATCATCTTGAACCGTCTCCAGGATGTGGTGAATGAACTTGACCTTCTTCCCCCTCAACAATTTGGTTTTCGAGCAGGGTATTCTACTGATGCCCTACTTCTTAAATTTAAAAATTACATTTCGCGGAATAAAAAAGTGGCAAAGTCTACTGCTGTTATCTTATTAGATGTGGAAAAGGCATTTGATAATGTATAGCACGGTGGACTTTTCCACAAGCTTGATGGCTTTGGTATCCCTGAATACCTGCTAAAATTGCTTCATAATTATCTTTCCCAACGAACGTTCAGAGTGGCCTTGCATTCTGAGCTGTCTGAAATTTTCTCTTCTCCCGCAGGTGTCCCTCAGGGCAGTTTACTGGGACCTCTGCTGTATATTCTGTATACGGCAGACATTCCCAACCTACTCTCTGATGGCCAGTTGTATCTGTTCGCAGATGACACTGCCATTGCAGTAAAGGGTAGGTCTCTTTTAGAACTAAGAAGTAAGGCTCAGCGCTGCCTTGATTGCTTCTTAGAGTATGCCCTTGATTGGAAAATCAAGGTAAATTCCGCCAAAACGCAAGCCATCGTATTTCCTCATAAGTTCAATAGTAAACTTACTCCTACTCGGGCCTCCAGAGTATTGCTGGATGGCTCCCTTGTGGAATGGACCTCTGTTGTCAAATACTTAGGGTTGACAATAGACTATAAGCTCAAATTTAGTGAACATGTCAGATGTACTCTGGATAGAGGACATGCACTTGTTCACTCACTTTATTCACTCATTGCCAGAAAATCTAAGTTGTCTTTGGACAAAAAACTGGCAATCTATAAGCAAATTTTTCTTCCCACGGCGATATATGCCTCTACGGCGTGGGAGTCATGTTCACGTACAAATAGAAAGAGGATTCAAATTATGCTCAATAGGGTATTGCGCATGATACTAAACTCAGGGCGTTCCACGAGAAACAAGGAATTGTATCAATTAGCAGGAGTTGAACCGCTAGAACAAGTGTTAGCGAAGAAAACACTTAATATTAAATCAAAACGTGAGAATTCACCGTATTCTCACCTCAGAAGTATATTCTAGCCTCTTAGCCTAAGCTAGAGTGCTGTCTTATTAGGTTTAGGTATATTTTCTAGTCAGTAGGATTAACATTAGTCATAAGTAAAAATTAACAAAATTAACATAAAGTCTATGGACTCGAATGATCTCATAACAAAAAATATAAATCACTGAACCGTCTAACCGACTAACCCTTAACAATACTCATAAGATGAAAAGCCAAATAGTGCTGTATCTCTTAAACATATGTAAACTTGCAAACTTGTAAAAACTCTGAATAAAGGATATTTTCAATCAATCAAGGAATGGCCCTCTTGCAATCTTTGCCTTTCGACACCACAAGCAGCGAAATTGGTAATTATTATAATAAAGTGATCCGAAATTTACCGCGATTGTTCATGGTGCCGTGACCAGGATAGTGCGAATATCTGGTTTCAAATCGCGAGTTTCGATCGTTTTTACAGTGTTACCGCTTATAGTTGAATAGTCGCGAAACCTACAGCTGTTTTTTGCCGCATCACGCAAAACACTGTCAATTGCATACATTCTTAAGCATTCACATAATGCCAGCGCAGCAACCCACGGTATTGGCGTCCCGGCGGACGGAACGGGACCAAATAGAGGTGGAAACCCGTTTAAGAAAGTTCGAGCGATTATGTCAGGATCTGGAAGATATCCAGCAAGAGTTGGAAGACTTCGCTTCCACTGCCGAAGAAATATAGCAAAATGCGGCGTTGAGGGAGAATTTCGAAAATAGAACAATTCAGGTGCAATCGAAATTGCAGGCGCATTTACGGTTAGTTCAAGCATCTTATGCCCAAACGACCACCGGATCGAATCCGCTCAAGGGTATTAAGCTTCCCACCATTGCACTGCCTGAATTCAGTGGAGATTATATACAATGGTTGACATTCCGCGATACGTTTGAGTGCCTCATCCATGCAAACGGAGACTTACCGGCGATACAAAAATTCCACTATTTACGCGCCGCTGTGAAAGGAGAAGCGGCTCAAGTGATAGAGTCAATCACCATGAGCGCGGCTAATTACGATTTAGCGTGGAACACATTAACAGAGCGATACTCCAATGAATATCTGCTTAAAAAACGCCATTTACAAGCCATGTTTGCCATTCCTGCTGCACAGAAGGAAAGCGTAGCATCACTGCACCATTTTGTAGATGAATTTGAGCGACACAAAAAGATATTGCAACACTTAGGAAAAGAAACGGTCACTAGGGGTAGCATGCTCGAAAATCTACTTTCTACCAAGCTGCCCATAATTACATTACGTGGTTGGGAGGAACACGCATACCCGACTACACTCGTTTGAAGGCATACAATTTGGACGAATTACATAACTGGCAATTGCTTGTTCAACGCTTCTGGAAGCATTGGACAACCGAGTATCTGCAGGAAATGCAGAAAGAAAACAGGATAGTGAATCGTAGTGAGATAGTACCTGGCAGAATGGTCTTCCTTGTGGACGATTCACTTCCTATCACCAAATGGCCACTTGCGCGCATCGTCGATATACACCCTGGACAGCATCATCTTACGCGTGTGGTAAAACTAAAAGAGACAAAAGGAATAGTAAAGCGTCCAATATTTTGGTAATTTATGTTTAATGTTTTAATGTTTACTCCCCGTTACGAATCCATCAGCTTAGTAGCACGTGCATCCTGTTTTGGCTTTATTATGACGTTTTGTCATGGGGGGGAGTATGTTCGCACAAGATGTTTAACCTTGACGAAGAATTGGTTTCGTCAAGGAGTTATTTGATTGACAGTCGCGAGTGATTAGTTGAGTGAATAGTGAGTTGCCACTCCTGTGAGTGGCACTCATAAATTGTATAAAAAGGAAAAACAATTAAAGGAATGGCCCTCTTGCAATCTTTGCCTTTCGAAATTCAAGCAGCGAAATTGGTAATTATTATAATAAAGTGATCCGAAATTTACCGCGATTGTTCACCGTATTATCAGAAAAATTGCCATGAACGATTCAAATGTTATATTTTTATGAATGCTACTTTGTTACTCTTTTTAGTTTATATATAATTTTTGCTACTTATAAGCTTTTTTGTTTCTTTGCATTTGCATTGCATGTTATTAAAATATAAAAGATGTCTAACATTACATGAATTATATTCCTTACATAGCCTCTAATTATTTAAAAAAATTCCAATGTTTATAATATATATGAAACCAAAAAAATCAAATTCACCAGAAATTCATTGATGTATCCTTAATTTAACAGTTAATTAATAATACTAAATTCATTTATATTCGAAAACTCTGTGGAAAAAATAAACAAATATTAATTAGCGCGAATGTTCAACATAGATACATGTTTAGGTATGTTTTGCATACATTTTATCGAACATTCTGGAACATGGTTATGGGAATACATACATGTTCTGTGCAAACGTTTGATTCCAATCTTATTTGCACTGCTTTCCATTTAAAAACATGGAACATGGTTTCGATGTAAAAACATGAAAACTACAATTTTATTTTTCTTATTTGCACTATTCCAAAACATTGACAGGCACATAAATTGTATTTCACTGCTATCCATCATTATTTCTATCTAGAGATGTTTTACAATATATATTTTCGCTTTACACTTATTTTAAACACTTATTAACACTACTTTTGCAGGATATTGCAGGATAAAGCACTTTTGTCTATTACTATTGATACTTACCATGGGAACGATTATGCATTATTTGAGGTTTTTTTATATTTACTTAGCGAGAGAAACTTTGCATTTGTTCCACTAGGCCCGGCTTTTTCTTCACTGTTTCTTCCAGCCTCATACTCATATTGAATTCTAGCCAATTCATCACGACAAATCTTATAAAACCGGCCACCTCTCTTTCCACGAATCATTGTTTTGCTTTTCTAATGTAATTGCTTGATTTCATGACAGAACGCTACGGTTCTTTTCTAGTTTGTTGTATTGATTTTTTTCTTATTGATATCACCCGCCCGCGTTCGTTGGCCTGAACTGAGGAAATAAGCAAATACAAAAAAGCAAAGAATCCATATGACGACTGATCAGCTGGCGCTCGTTGAAGAATTCGATAAAACGCACGCATCACTACTGGCGAAAGCCGAAACTCTGTGATAGCGGGAAAGAGACAAAAGATGATTTTCTACCTACCCCTCACCGGTTTGAGTGATTTTGGGTGATTTTTCCCCGCCTGGCTGCACGAAGCGAACGAAATGGGCTAGATTTCTCCGCTTTGCACCTTCGCACCCTTGTGCGTGTGCATGTGCGCGGCTGCAAGCAGCGATTTTGGGTTTGTGTGTGCGTTTCTCCAAATTCTAAGTCCGGCCGATGCGTCGGCGAAGAGAACTTAGCAAATTTGTGGATTGAAGCAAACGGCGAAGAGTACGGGTAAGTTACAGAGAAAACTCAAACTGCCAGTGTGCAAGTGCTGTTCTTGGAGAAAGGTCGCATCATTGCAGAGGAAGCGTTACCGTTGAGGTAGGTTAAAAATCATCCCAATTGGAGTTTGATCTGTTTTTTAATACTTTCATTATCTTATTTCATGTTTTCTGCTGCTTGACGAGGAAACTACTATGCAGGACAGGATGTTTGCTCCTGTTCGACGAGAAAACTATGTCGCAGCATTTCACCACTGGAAATACTGCTAATAAACGTGAACTACGTGCAATTGGACGATACAGGCAAGCAGTGTTACTGGACGATGAAGGCGTTTATTCCCCGTACACGCAGCTGAAAGACGCCACCGCAAACGAAATATAATGAAATATGAAAAACGCAATAAAATGTACTGTATTCCCTCTTGTAGGTTCTTCCGTCTGCGTGTTTGTTCTGAAAGAGAGCGCAGCCGTAAGCGCGAGCGTAATTGCGCTCGAAGCTTGCGCTCGCGGCTTGCGTTCTCTCTACCTTGAAAGAAACTGAGCTACAGAAATGAGAAATGGAAGCGAAGGGGAAAAGGGCCGAAGCATGCACGAGCATTTCCGGCCGCGGTTGCAATTTTGACGACAAAACCGCAAATTTCAAGCCTTTTGAGAGCCTCCGTCGTGAGTTATTTTGAGTGATTCCTGGCAGTAGGGATGCGCATAACCGCTTCAAGGCGAACGCGTTATTGCATACATGCAAACCAAATCGGCCGAACAGTAAATTCATGACCCACACATGCTCAATTTCCAGTTCGGCTAGCGTTGTCAAAGCGAGAAGCAGATAGGATCGAGCTTTTGTCTCTTTCTGGCTAAAGCAGATCTTCGTCAAAAAGCATCCTGGGAATGAAATATGAAAAACGCAATAAAATGTACTGTATTCCCTCTTGTAGGTTCTTCCGTCTGCGCGTTTGTTCTGAAAGAGAGCGCAGCCGTAAGCGCGAGCGTAATTGCGCTCGAAGCTTGCGCTCGCGGCTTGCGTTCTCTCTACCTTGAAAGAAACTGAGCTGCAGAAATGAGAAATGGGAGCGAAGGGGAAAAGGGCCGAAGCATGCACGAGCGTTTCCGGCCGCGGTTTCATTTTTGACGACAAAACCGCAAATTTGAAGCCTTTTGAGAGCCTCCGTCGTGAGTTTCTTTTGAGTGATTCTTGGCAGTAGGGGCCTTTCCGGCCGAGGCTTACATTTTGTCGACAAAACCGCAAAAATGAAGCTTTTTGAGAGCCTCCGTCGTGAGTTATTTTGAGTGATTCCTGCCAATTGGGGTGTGCCAGCGCGAGCGAATTTCGTTATAATTTGTACGCCTGCTCAAATTGGAAAGACCTGCCGATGCGCTCTAGCGAAACAGGCTTGAAAAAGAAGTAACATATAAAAGAAAACCAACGGGGCGACGAAGTAGATTTTGTTGCTGTTTCTTATTCTTATTACTTCTATGGTATGCTGTCAAAAAAACAAAACAAAATTGCAATCGCAAAATATCAATTGAGCAGAATGGACCGTAGTGATTTGAATGGACGCTATTATAAAGGTTGTCGTGAAGATTTGGCAAATATTTACAAAGACTATGATAGTAAATATCAACAATTGATAAACGAAGCCGGGCCAAGACGATACAAACAAATGCCGTACCGTTCTTTAAGTAAGTACAAAAAAAATTGCTCGGCAAGCAAATAAGATCGTGTGCAGTGAATGTGTGAAGAGTGTGAACTTGAGTGTGAACCGTAGTGAAGAGGTTGTGTATGAAAATAAAAAGTGCAGTGAATTTTGCAGAAAAAGAAAGACTTTTTGCTTTAAAAAGTGTAAAACAGTGAAACAGCATAGATACCATTGCAAAAAACTTATGTTATTTAATATAGATATAACGAAGAAAAGAAAATTTAATTTAGGTGAAAGTGATTCAAAAAATGAAAATGTGCAGAAAAATGAATTAAGGCAGAATATATCGTATATAACGTATATATTTATATCTTAGAGAGGTTATCGTAATGGGATTAATTTTTATTTTTCTTATTCGCAGATACTTAACGAACCACTTTGACTATATTGTGTCAAAAGCTCTTCGTTCTCTAGGCTTCAAATTGAGAATCTCCAAAGAGCTCTCAAATAACCCATTTACGATCAAAAGCCTATACTGCTCTATAGTGAGACCCATTTTAGAATTTGCTTGTGTTGTATGGTCTCCCATTCACCAACAACACATCAACAGACTTGAGCGTATTCAAAGACGATTGACGAAATTTATCTTTAACCGATTGACTTGGGCTAGTAGGGTCAACAAGGCCAATTATAAAACGAGGTGCCTTCTTTTTGGCTTGGAGTCGCTTGAACACAGAAGAAAGATGGCCAAATGTTTGTTTGTTTTTAAACTCTTGAACGGCAACATCGATGCTCCCTCCATCTTAAGTAAGATAAATCTCACGGCTCCTAGCAGGTCGTTGAGACGCAGACAGTTGCTGGCGGTTGACTTCCGGCGTAAAGAGTACGGCACCATTGACCCGATGGTTCAAATGGCTAGGGAATTTAACGAGATGTGCCATGTGATCGACTTTAACCATTCAATGTTCAGTGTTAAAATGCGTCTACGTGCCCTTTACGGCTTGTGATTTATGTGCTTATCTATTTATTTGCGTCTGTATACTTTGTGTCATGTCTGATATGCGTTTTCTTGTTAAGCTTTGTTTGATTGATTGATTGATTGTTCTGTCTTGTAGGCCACTCGAGCCAGAAGATTTAATTAGTCGCAGATACTTCATCTGATGAAGTTAGTGATGGAGCATCTGACGAAGCATCAGGTGTGCTTCCTCCCTTAAAAAGAAATAGAATCGAATTGATTGGAAATATTTCGAGTCAGAGGGATAGTGCGATTGGGACTCACGATCACGAGGACATTATACCGGATGAGAACGTCTGCTCTGAGGCAGATGATGAGGCAGTCGAATACGATGATGTGTATCGTATGTTTGATGACATGTCTTTAAAAGATTGTTTTCGACACCTTGCTGTTGCACACCAGCTCCCCCGTTCGGTGGTCAATATGATGCTGGCCATCCTACGGAAGAAACTAGATTTAAATCATCCTAAAGATGCACGGACATTGATTGGTACACCAACCCGTGTTAGTAGTCAAGTTGTGCCTATCCGGAGAGGTGATTTTTGGTACGGAGGTTTAAAATCTGTCCTGATAAAATACGTTAAACCTGCAACTGTTTCAAACATTTCTGCTCCTGAAGAGACACAGTTTTCATTAGATGTGTCAAACGACGGGCTACCATGGAACAAAAGTGGCCCAACTCAGCTTTGGTCCATTCTTATGAAGGTGGTAGAGTTGCCAAAGCTTCCGATTATGACGGTGGCCACATTCAGTGGAACGGCCAAACCGGCAAGCATTGAAGAGTTTTTGCGGCCGCTAGTAGATCAGCTGAATGAAATTCAGCAAGGAGGTTTGAGCGTTGGCGAGAAAACGTTGAATTTTAAAGTTCGCAATTTTCTCGCTGACTCGCTGGCTCGAAGCTTCATAAAAGGTAAGATACATAAAGCTTATGAAAGATGTGAAACATTATACTAATAGATCTGTTTAATTTTTCTATTTTATTTTCAGCAACAACAAGCTTCAATGGGATGCACGGTTGTTTAAAGTGTTCTTGTGTAGGAGAATACATTCCCCAAGGTCAGTACGCCTCTGACCACGAAGCGATAAGGATCGTTTGCAGATCGCTCGTCCAGAAAACAAAAATCTATTCTAAATGTTCCAGTGCTATCTCTCTCTCCCGTTATGGGGAAGAGAAAACGTAAAAGTGTTAAAAAGGTAGGAAGAGCATCTGCCAGCTCTTCTGAAGAGACATGCGAGGCTGCTAATGGTGTTAGTACAACAGTCTCTCCTCCAGCTCAACCATCTGGGCCTAAACGTACGTGCCTACCTGATCCCGATAAGGGGTCAACAACCGTTCCGAAGATGTGCGAGTCTTCGCTAGCCCCAAGTCTCAGTGATAGCGACATTGATAGTCTGGGTGAATTTCGAGAGGTTCGCTCCCGTCGCCGATCCTCCATCTTAGCCTCAGCTGTCTCTGATATGGCTCCTAATACTAGTGCGTGCTCTGTCACCACAACCTCGTCCGCTGCCTCTTCATGGTAAGCAGTGGACCCACCGTCGCCGTCGCCCTCCGCCGATCACGGTTATGCAGCCACATGTCGACATTGTTCGTAAAGCCACACTAATACGCATGAATGTCAACTTTTACACTCATGCGTATCCGACGGAGAAACCGTACAAGATCGTTGTCCGAGGATTACCGTTGCTTGATCCGAACGAGATCGTCACCGAACTCCAGGATAAGTACCATCTGAAGGCATCCTCTGCATACCACATCAAGCGCCGTGCAGAAGATACACGCAAGTATTATGACTGCATGTATCTTGTCTGTTTTCCGAAAGGAACAGTGGATTTGGCCGGCCTTAAAGTGGTTCGTAAACTTTGTGACCTCCTGGTTACCTGGGAGGCGTACCGTGGAGGACCACGATCGGTTACTCAATGCCTGCGCTGCCAAAGGTTGGGGCATGGAGATCGAAACTGCTTCCTTCAACCAATCTGCGGAAACTGTGCCCAGGAGCATCTACAGTCCGCTTGTATTTGGACGCCCCAGGCTGCGCCGAAGTGCGCCAACTGTGGCGAAAATCACCGGGCCAATGATCCGAACTGCCCTTCTCGCATCCGGTACCTAGCGACGCGCCAGAAGTATCCAGTCGTAAACCAGCCCAACACTAAACCAACGACGACCTCGTCTTCAGCTTTACCCGCTCCCTTAGCTTCACTCTAGGCCTTCCCGCCTTTGAAGCCTTGCACCGGTAAAGTTCGAGCCAACTCGTCGACAATTACTCCGCACTCATCATCGGTTAAAAATCCCGTGAACAATGCTCGAGTTTCCGCTGTAGCTCACGCTCCTCTCGCCAAAACTCCCGCCAATAACAGTTTCCGCCAAGACACGTTCCATAGTTTCTGGTTCCACCGTCGCCCCTAGCTATCAATATGCTATGTTAATAGCTAAGGGGATGCAACCCCAGTTTACTAGTCCGCAAGCCGAACCCGAAGAAGAACTGCTCATCATGGATGCCGTGATAAAGTTGATCATCGAGTTTGGACCGCGCCTCAAGCTATGCCGCACCAGGATCGAACAAATTTCCGTGATCGGAGAAATTCTCTTTCGCTATGGGTAATCTACGAATCGCAACATGGAATGCTCGATCAGTTAGTGGAAAGAAGATTCAACTAGCTGATTTCTTAAACACACACACTATTGACATCGCTCTCATTACTGAAACACACTTAAACCCAGCGCTGAATTTTTCACTCGCCAATTATCATCTTATTCGTCTCGATCGTCGCGATTCTCCATCGCGAGGTGGTGGAGTTGCTATCGCTCTGAAACATGGTATCACGTACACACCGCTACCGTTCTTCAACACATCTGTGTTGGAAGCCATCGGCATTAATATCAAGTCGACCTCAGGATCCATTAGGATCATTGCTGCCTACTGTCCAGTTCAGTGCAGACGTGCCCAGGGACTTGATGTCGCCCTCAAGCGGGACCTAGCACTCATCACTCGTACTCAACATTGCCTGCTTCTGGGAGGTGACTTAAACGCCCGACATCGCCTATGGGGTAACAATCGGGAAAACTGTAACGGTAAACTGCTCTTCAATCTCGTACAAGAGGGGCACTTCACTATCGAATTTCCCGACAGACCTACGTACATCGCACCTAGTGGAGCCTCTAGTACCCTCGATTTTTTCCTTACTAACATGGCAGTGGGAAAACCGATCACAATGGATGAACTTAACTCTGATCATTTCCCAGTGATCACAGAACTTAACCTCGATGCAGTTAAAACCCCGGTTAGCTGCCGCAAAGATTTTCATCATGTTGACTGGGCTCGATTTGGCCGATTGGTGGATAGGTCTATACAGCCGGTGTTGGTAAACCCTGTTGGAGTCAGCTCCATTGATAATGCCATTTCCGACATGGAAAAGGCTATTAAGCATGCAGAGGCAGTTTGCGTCAAGCAAGTTCCAGTGACCCGAGAATTCATTGTCCTTGATCCCTACAACGATCACTGATTAAGCAGAGAAATAGCACTAGGCGACAATTTCAGCGTACAGGTGACCGATACTACAAATGTTTTGCTGCATCGCTGGCTAGAATGATCTCTTCTAGAGTAGATGAGATTAGAAATAATAACTTTGGTTCATTAGTTCAGAGCTTGGACGACAGATCTCCTGCTTTCTGGAAAGTGGCAAAAGTCCTGCGGAAAAGACCAAAGCCAGTTCCACCATTGTTATCTGGGAGTAAAACCTTGATCACCCCAGTTGAAAAAGTCAAAGCTCTTGCTGATCAGTTTGCATCTTCGCATCAAATCGGAGCCTCTCTGACCAGTCCTCATGAAGCAAAAGTTTCTGAAAGCATGCTTCGTCTGCATAATACTTCAATAAATATGCCATCTTCTGCGAAGATCACGGCTGACGGAGTCCGCCAAGCGCTGAGACGGATGAGAAATATGAAGGCGCCTGGATTTGATGGAATCCATAACATCCTTCTGAAGCACTTACAAGACAAGACCATCTATCGGATCGTCGAGATCTTCAACTCATGCCTTATATTGGGCTACTTTCCCAGTGCCTGGAAGAGTGCTAGGGTAGTTCCTATCCCTAAACCAGGGAAAGATCCAACGCTCCCTGCGAGTTACCGACCAATAAGCCTTCTCCCTTCAATGGGAAAGCTGTTCGAGAGATTAATCCTGAATCGCATCCACGATACGGTAATTGAGTTGAATGTGCTTCCGCCACAGCAGTTTGGCTTCCGGACTGAACACTCCACTGTCCATCAACTGCTTAGACTGAAGGGCACTGTTTTACGGAATAAAGCAATGGCTAGGTCAACCGTGGTCACCTTGCTGGATGTCGAGAAGGCATTCGACAATGTTTGGCACGGTGGGCTTATTCATAAACTTATAGGTTTCGGCCTTCCCGTGTACATTGTCAAGATGCTAAGTAGTTATTTGAGAGAGAGGATGTTTAGAGTTGCGTTAGGCTCGGCTCTATCTGACCAAGTAACAATATCGGCAGGAGTTCCTCAGGGAAGTCTACTAGGCCCGATGCTATACATATTATATACAGCGGATATACCTGTACTACCCAGTGACGGTCAGATATTTCTCTACGCAGACGATACTGCCATCGCAGTGAGGGGTAGATCACTAGTCCAATTGAGGAGCAGGGCTCAGCGTTGCCTGCCAGTATTCTTCAATTATGCTGCAGTCTGGAAGATTAAAATCAATACTTCCAAAACCCAGGCGATAATATTCCCTCATAACCAACGTTGGTCTCTTCGTCCTACTCTACAAAGTAGGCTAGTGGTCGAAGGGCTCCCTATCAATTGGTCGCCAGTAGCAAAATACCTAGGGCTTATATTTGATCATCGTTTGCTTTTCCGAGCCCATGTTGAGTCTATTATTCACAGGAGCGCCATACTTATGCGGAGCCTGTATCCGTTAATATGTCGACGGTCTAAACTGTCCTTTACAAACAAACTCGCCATATTCAAGCAAATTGTCTTACCGGCTGTGCTATATGCCTCGCCAGTTTGGGGATCAACTGCAACAACACATCGTCACAGACTGCAGATTATGCTCAATCGTTGGTTGCGCATGATCGCTAACGTTGATCGCTACATACGGAAATCGGAACTGTATTCGATTACCAATACGCAGCCCCTAGATGAGATGTTACATAGCATCCTGCATAAATTTCATAAGAGATGCGAGGCACCTCCTCATCTCCTCATAAGGAATCTCGTTCTGGATTCCTAGCGCCTCCTTTTATTTATGAAAGGATTACTGTTACAAAAGTAGGGTGTAAGTTAGGGTAGCTCCATTAATGTTAAGTAGGCTAGTAAGTTTAAAGTAAAAATTAAGTTATCAATATGTAGTCATGGTTTCACAAACCACTTTTCACATGTTTCTTTCCTCACAAAACTTTTGCAATCGCCCACGAGCACTGCACTACGCAATAACCTTACACCTGAAAAGCTAACTAAGCTGCATCCTGTGTATTAATCCAAAACTACCTGTAAATACTTAAATACTTGAAATATAAACTTATATATATTCCCCAAGGTAAAAAAGTTATTTTCGATGCATTGGATGCTCCCCTGCGTACGGACGCATGCTTTCGATCAAGAGTATGTGCGGACCACCATAAATTGTGGCGTTCGCCGTTAGAAGATTTAGATAATTTTGATTTGATAAAAAACGTGCCTGTTGGCGAGCGTTTGCACCTAATTGATCTGGGGGTGACTCGGAAAATACTCCGAGGGCTTCTAGAAGGCAAATTTGACAGATGCCCTCTTTGGTCCCCTCAACTAAAGGAAGCTGTGTCTGGATTTTTAAAACAAGTACAACTTCCTTCTGAAATACACCGTTCGCTTAGAAGCGTTCGGTATGTCGCTTTTTGGAAGGGTACCGAATTTCGTACCTTCCTGCATTATACGAGTGTTGTGGCCCTGAAAGACTGTTTAGATCCTCACGTAAACAGTCACTTCTTACTCTATTTTTGCGGTATAACAATATTATCTTCTTCGTTCTACCAGCACTTAAGGCATCGTGCGAAAGATTTCCTTTCCAGATTAGTAAAGGATTTCGGCTCGATTTATGGTCGTACTCACTTAACAAGCAATGTCCATAATCTTCAACACGTATATGAAGAGGTTGCAATGTTTGGACCGCTTGATAATTTTTCTGTATATTGCTTCGAGAATCATTTACAGCAGATCAAACGTTGGGTTCGATCTGGCACGAAGTGTGCGGAGCAAGTGGCAGGCAGAGCACATGAAATTGCCACCATATACATGTCTGCCAACATCTCTGCTCGCACATATTTGAAAACAAACGGTATCGGTTCACACGTGACCGCCGATTTTGTTCTTTTACCAACATTTAAAGATCAATGGTTTTTAACCAAAGATAATGGTATAATAAAATTTTTGGAAGCCAAAAAAACCTCTTCGCTTCAGTTCTCCGTTGTTGGAATGCGGATTTTGTCCCAGGCGGCGTTATTCGAGGTGTCTGCAGAAGGCAATGAAATACTAGCAACCTCGTCTGCAGACATCCTTCAAATGTCAAATGGGCACGGAGAACTTCCACCACGAGGTGAACTTGCACCACGTTCGAGGTGAGCTCCTGCGAGAGGGGCGACCCGACGCTGTTCATCCGGACACCCTGAACAGGTTCCTGCTCAGCCCACCAGAATGTTGGAATGTTGCGAAGCTCGTGACGTCAGCACTCCAACAGGACGTCAGCGCTCGCGGAACAGGAGGAGCAGCGTGCGGCCATGCGGGCGGCCCACAACGAACGACGGAAATAAAGGCGTCAGACACGGACACCACTTTCCACCACAGAAACACGGGAGCGCCGAGAGGCGTTACAGCCACTAGGAGCCTTCTAGGATGTGAGGATCCAATCCACCGAGGCTATTCATCGACGTCATCCTCAGACGTAGAACCGGCTCGGATACCGGATGGTCGAGGAATGCGATCGGAGGCATCAGTTGTTACGGCAGCGGAAGCCGATCTACGGAACCGATACTCATAACCCCCCTTCTGACTAGCTAAATCCCTCACGAGTAGGTGCAAATATAAGGGGGTGGGTGCTAAAACCGATACAAAAGTGCATTCAAAGTGGACATCGACGATCCGTTCTTTGCCAAAGCTTTTGGATGGGCCTCACTGAGTGAGTACAAAGAGCAAGAGACCACTATGGAAACGCTATCATCCACAGAAGTTCCGATGAACCAACCATCATCATCATCATCCGTGATATCCATTGACAGTGGTGGTGGTACGACGATGATCGTTCTCCGAAACGGAATACGAATCATTGTGTGAAAAATTCACCCGTTTGGAACCGTAGTCGTGGGCGTACTCAAATCCCGCGGATGCCGGGTTAGGTAATTGAAAATTATGTTCACGATCCGGGAGCTAGCTAGAAAAGCTTGCATCTGCCGGAATACTTTACTCTGCAGCATGTGGAGCATGAAGCACTACCGACAGCAACAACGAGAAAAACGTAAGCGTGGGGAATCGGTCGACGAAAGACCACCATCAAATAATGTCTTCAACCTAAACTGTGACTTCTCGATGTACGAAGTTAAAGACTCAGATTCGGATTAGATAGAAAGCAGTGTACTGCAGGTAAGTGTTGTTCTAGTTTTAGCAGGAAGGTTAAATCGAGACGATTAAATAAATCAACTATAGATGTTAAGAATGTCTAATAGACGATAATTTCAACTGGTGGTACAGAATAACTTAAAAGTTATCAATTTGCTAACCGATAAGCAAAACTTTAAGTATTCAATAGCAATTTTGAAATAAAAATCGTTAAAAATGAATTTGTCGGCTCTTATATAACCCTTTCACTATCTTGCGATTTTGGATAAAATGTTAAAAAGTTTTCACGTAGCATTCCACATCACAAAATTTCACCCTTCTTACAAGATAAAAGAGAAAAAGTTTTGCAAATGGATAAGGTAAGTGTCGGATTTTTATTCTAAAAGGAAGTGTTTGAGTGACAGATTACACGCACTCTGCGCGCCAGTCTTCGAACTGCGAGCAAAAAACTGAAATACCTAAGACGCTCAAAGCGCCTTCACACACTGGTCTCGGGGGAAAGCGATCCGACGGAACAGACCGATGCGACTGGTCTACCTTCCCCACATACTTGATGCGTCCCATAGCGGTAGTTGGGGAGAGCCGGCAGCCGAGTGTCGTAAGCAAGAAAAACTCTTCTGAGCGAAACACGCGACTGTCCCACGTCGAGTTGAGGATGTCTTGGCTTAACTCGTCGGCCTTTACGAATCAGTGAAGGCGCTAATGAGCGGGAAGAAGCGGCGTTAAGTGAACTACACCAAGCCTCGCAACCGAGTCAGCAGCCGCCTCAACCGGTGCATGAGAGTGAAAAGACACTCCTTGGTGCGAAGCAGCGGTCAGTATGGGTCGTGTGGAGTGGTCACATGTCACTTGTTCAAGACGTGCTGATCATTACGATAACACCTAACAGCAGCCAAACCGTGAACGGGCTTTAAGCCAAGATAAGCGATGCCCCTGCGCTGACAGACCCCGAGAACATACTGTGTACAGTAAAGGTGCTGCCGGCCAAAACTCCAAGGATTTCTACAAGCCAATTTTGAAAGATATCCATATAAAGCAAGCTGTATCGCAATTTTTAAGGAGGATACAACTTCCTTAGGAAGTTCACCGTACGTTTAAAAACGTACCGTATGCTGGTTTTTGGAAGGCTTCCGAAAAACGATCTTTCCAACTATGCAAATGGTGAAGTTCTGAAAGATTGTTTCGATGCGCAAGGCTACAATCACTTCCTGCTCTATTTTTGTAGTGTAGCGATTTTATCATCATCGTACCACCGGCTGTTTTGGTCTAGTGCAAGAGATTTACTTTCCCTATTTGCTAAGGATTACAGCTCGATTTATGGTTGTACACACTTGACATCATATCACATGTCCATAATCTCCCTCCAACATGTGTACGGAGAGGTTGCTATGTTTGAAGCGCATGATGACTTTTCTGCATATTGCTTGGAATATCATTTGCAGTACACATCAATCTTTAGATTATAGCTGGCAAGAAGTGAGCAAAGCAACACGACAAGCAAAATTTGCGATGTATCGTCCGTCTCGACGTTTCATGAGCTTGTCACCTCCTCGTTCCATACAAATTTTCAAGCCATAGCGTTGTGCATGGGTGTGTTTCCCATCGTCGTCTGTCGTTCTGTCTGTACCAAAACTATCACCGCACTCGTCTAGAGCTTCAAACCCGTACCGACCCATCGTAATGTAACGATCACTCACATGGAATGTTGAGGTTCAAAGGCATAGATGTTGAGGTTGTAAGGCACAGAACGGTCGCGAAATTGAAAAATTTGTAGCAAAATAACTAGTAAAGAATACCGCAAGTCTGGTCCATTATATAGGCACTGTAAAAAGCGTTTGACGAAATATGGAACGCAGAAAATCGAGTGAAGTGTGAGAGCTCATAAAACCCAGTTACTACAAGCGAATTATCTTGATGATCACCAAACCTGTGAAGGGGAGGCCGTGAATCCATCAATTAAATAGTGCCATCGAAGACGATATTCACGACAGTGACGACGACGTCGTTTATTCAACCTGAGTATAATTAATGTGCACAGCTCGCACCTTGGGAGCAGCGATTACGACAAGGATGCTTTTTATACGCAGCTGGAGAGGGAGTACGATCGCTGCCCACAACACGATATTAAGATCGTCATCGGAGACCTCAATGCTCAGGTTGGGCGAGAGGAGGCCTATAAACCAACGATTGGAAGCTTTAGTGTCGGCAGAATTCGGTGGTTGGGGCATGTCATGAGGATGCCGGACTCATGCCCCACCAAGAAGGTGCTCACCAGCGACCCGTCCGGCACAAGGCGGCGAGGAGCTCAACGTGCTCGGTGGATGGACCAAGTGGAGCAGAACCTGCGGGATATCGGATGCAACCGGGGATGGAGAGCTGCAGCCATGGACCGAGCTACCTGGAAAGCGATTGGTGACCAGGCCATGTCACTAAGACGTGCTCAATATTGAGCAGGCCAGCAAAGAAGAAGACAAAGAACGGAACTGACTCAGGAGCAACAGAAAGGACAATAGAAATAGAAATGGCAACAGAGAAGGTGCTTGGTATGTGGTGGAACACGGAGAAAAACGTGTTCACCTTTAAAATCTCACCACAGTATGAACCGAAATTATTACTCGACGGGAGAGCGCCGACAAAGAGAGAGAGATACTACGCATACTAATGGCAATATATGACCCCATGGGATTAATCGGTCACCTTCTAATGTACTTGAAGATTCTGCTGCAGGAAGTTTGGCGGACAAAAGTCACATGGGACCTTAGCCCATGCAGCAGGTGGTACCGTGGACCAGACTTCTTGTGGAAACCGTCAAATGAATGACCAGACACTACAACACGGCCAACTGGAACGAACGAGGAAGTGCGATCTACCGACAAATGCAACAGGAGGTTAATGCGGATGATATTCGATCGTTGAGCGACAGTGAGCGTCAGAAACACCCGTGGAGCCAACCGATAAAGAAGTCGAGCCCGTTGTACAAACTGAGTCCTCTAATCGACGAATATGGCGTTCTTCGTCTAAGGGGAAGGATCGACAAGTGTGTGTGTGTGTGTGTGTGTGAATGGGAAATAACACGAAAAGATCCATAATCAACCCAAGCCAGCATTATGTTACCGATCTATTGATTGATTGGTACCATGAAAGATATCGGCACGCAAACCATCAAACGACCATAAACGAGATCAGGTTGAAATACCATCTCTTGCGATTGAAAACCGCTTATAGCCGAGTAAGACGCAGCTGCCAGTATTGCAAGGTTCGTCATGCTAACCCTCCGAATCTTGCGATGGGAAACCTCCCATACCAACGACGAGCTGTGCCTATCAACAACCGTTCTCCTACACCGGAATCGATTATTTCGGCCCGATGATACTCGCAGTGGGCAGAAGGACCGAAAAACGGTGGGGAGTGATGTTTACCTGCCTCACAACCCGAGGCATTCATATCGAGGTTGCGAACAGTCTTTCCACTGACTCGTGTGTGTTCGCGATTCGTAACTTCACTGCCAGGAAAGGGATGCCACTAGAATTTGTGAGCGATCAGGGGACCAACTTCGTGGGCACCTCGCGCGAGACCTTAAGTAAGCGTCTGCGCTAGTTGATTCGGATCGGCTAATGGCAGAGTTTGTGCATCCGGGGACGAAATGGATGTTCAACCCTCCAGCATCGCCTCACTTTGGAGGATCATGGGAAAGGCTGATCCAATCAGTGAAAAAAACACTTTCGTCCTTCGATCTCCCCCATCATCCCACTGACGAACTGCTCCGTGCTAGGCTGAGTGAAGTGGAGCTGATCGTGAACTCGCGACCGCTGACAGACGTTCCGGTTGAAGATGAAGCCGATTCCCCACTAACGCCAAATCACTTCATTTTAGGTAGTTCGAACGAAAGCAAGCCGCCGCTACCGTTCGATGATTCCATCCCAACCATACGTAGGTCTTGGAAAGCAGCACAACGGTTCGCGGATATATTCTGGAAAAGGTGGGTGAACGAATACCTACCGACGCTGACAAGACGAACTAAGTGGTACCAGCCGACCACAAGCCGCTTGAAGAGGGGGACTTGATGTTGATTGCGGATAGAAACAACCCGAGAAACTGCTGGCCTAGGGGACGGATCGTCAAAGTTTGTCGTACGATCGACAACCAGCGGCGAGTGACAGTACATACGAAGAGTGGTATGGTAGAGAGACCAGCCGTGAACATTGTACGCTTGGACGTCGGCACAACGAAGGAAGACCACTAAAGCAGGTATGCCGTGCCGACGGAACGCGTGAAAGTACTATACAGTTTAGTACAGCGTTTGACAACACGTATGTCTGTACTCCTGTCGACGGTGCACTCAAGCGAGCCACGAGGATGGGTTAATAACAACGACCCGGGCTGACCGACGGCCATCGCTTAAAGGACAGTACATAAAGAGCGAGATTGATTTATCAATTATATCATCGCTAAAGATAACCGTGTTTTTTAAACCTCTCGTGTTTTTAAGAAATAAATTCTTGCGGTTGCCGAAGAGCCGGCAAGTTGCGTTCGCCACAAGGCTATTATAAGTTTAAAATCCCCATTAAAAACACCGGATATCTGAACTTTTCTTCTCTAATACAGTACCGTTTATCTTCAAAAGTAACGACACCTAGGTACAACCATCTTTTCAAAATTTTCTGTGCAGTAACTATCCCTTTCACGCCCGCAGAAGAAGTTGACGGAAGTTTGCTAATAAATTTTACAACATTTATTATGACCATCTCATCTCATCCCAAGGCCAAAATTTGCAGCACGTTTAAAAAGTTCACAGTTTTTACCGTTGAATACATCTTTCACATCGCCAATCGAAAACAATCTTAAACAAATCCTTAGAATCCACAAAAGCCTAGAATAAATACAAATTGGGTATCATCAGAAATTGAATGAGTGCCAACAACAAAGAACAAAAATGCCATCATCAACAACATTTTGCTAAATTTGTATAACAAAACCTAAGCTATTTACTTCGTACAGAGCATACATTACTACGGGTTTATGTAAGGAATTAAGAAACTATCATGAGGTCAATTATTTTCCGATGGCATTCCCTATGTTAGTGGCTAAATTAATTCCTTCGATGAAGGTGATTTTTTGTAAACGATTGTCCGGATTCCGGGCTTTGTTTCGTCAATGACAATCAATGTCACTAGTAATGTGTTCAAAATGCTGTTCAGAAATGCATCTTTAAGTTATTCTACCGATTTTATATATTCAACATTTTTTAGCGATTTTCTTATGTAACTTTTCCGATATTTCTACCATCCGTGAGACAATTGAAATATTGATGCAATCATTTCCAGTACAACTTTTTACTCTTTAACACAGGCTCGTTCCTCAAACACAATGAGCTATATTTATATCTTATAACATATTTTTATAAAATATAATATATTAGAACATATGGGTTATATTATAAGCCTTTTTAGAAAGCATGAAGGGATAATGCTCAATTCAATGGTAAACGTGACAAACGTTAGAAATATTGTGACTAAAATTACACTCACATTTTTTTGTAATGTTGATATCAATTACATAGTTTTCTTGGCTTATGAATATTTGCAAAATTGTATGTGAATTTATACGAAATTACGAACTCCAGTTAACACAACTGATTTTCACCCGGGATGAAATGGTACGCAATGTAACGAAATACATCTTTTAGCATGCAATGTGATCTGAAAATATACAAAAATTGTATCATAGGTTTTTCATGCGGTTGCTTAGTTTGCCTAGTATTTTTCAACATACAGCTGTATGAGAAGCAGTGATTAATCTTGTCTTAAGTAAATAAAAGTAATGTATACCGATACAATAGTAAAAAAATGGTTGATAAAAAATCAGATATATGTGCTTACATTTTGCGGGCAAAAAGGGTTAATTTTATTTTCGCGTTTGGTTTTGCGATAGTGAAAAATGTACATCTAATCCACCATTTGATATTTTCGATTATCACAAAACGTTATCGCCAGACTGAAATAGAAAAAAACGAAACGGCAAGATGACAATCCACATGTAATGAACGTAAGCAACGCAAATCATTCATTAAAAAATCGTCGTCGAAAAAGGAACGTTCTTCATTATGTATCGCCGACCAAAAAGTTATTATTGCCCAAGTAAGTATCATTAAAAACCGCTTCTCGTTACAGTAAAGCTCATAGTGAACGTTTTGTGACATTAATTTCTTTTCGTCTAATCAATTTAGGCACATTCAGCGAGTGGCAAGTATCTTTTGTCTCCATATCCTCTGGAAATCGTATCTAAAGCTTTGCTTTCTTTCTGACTCTAGGCAATCTGGGTTCATCGCCACTGTTACGAGAATCAACGTAGCCAAAACCCCCCACAATAACAAAATGAAATAAAATAAATATTTTTTTAAGAACTAGCTGATAAACCCGATTTCAATCGGGTCGACGTAGTTTAAGAAATTATAAAGGCGCAGTTTTACTTATGCTTGTTTAATTCAATTTTTGATATGTATATATATTTTTCATTTAGTTGTTTTCATTTTATATACGTGATATCTAGCTTCGTCTTTGAATATTTTCTATGTCATTTAATTCACTTTTTGCTGTTGCTCTTGGCACATCTTATCCAAATGCTCGATACAGCCGAGAAAAAAATTGAGCACATAATTCTAAAGAGCTTCAACGAGGCTTGGAGCACGCCCACGGTCCAAGTTTCTCCCCGAGCGTAATACGGATACCGCATGGAGAGACCGATCGTTTCAAGTTTCATAAGTGTTTCAGGATGTGGTGGCCTGTGGACAGCGTGCAATGTCATTCTCTAAGACCAACCACCACGACAAGTGCTGTTCAAAGGCGATGACACTGGATGTAGCCAACGCATGTAAAAGCGTTAACTGGGCAACGATTGAACACTGTTTGCGCCAGACAGAGGACCCAGTTCCGCTCCAGATCTTCCGACGAAGATGATTACCAAGAACGGACCGCAGAAGCAAGATGTATAATTTTAATAGCTGTTTTCAGGTTCTTTGCTTTAAATATCATTAGTTTGTAGCTAATCTAGTTGGTTGGTTTCTATAAAAAACCATTGATAAAATTAGTTATAGTTAATTAGTTGAGTTATATTCCATTGCATTCTGTAGCTGAGGTGTGGGTTCTGTGGGGAGGTTCAGTTCAACTTTCGCCTTAAAAGCGCTCGATGGTATCTCTAAATACATTTCATAAATTAGCAAATGAGATTGACTATTATTAATCTTAACTGGATGTTCTAAATATTGTTGTAAAACTACAACTTACTTACCAAATTTCATCCACAAAACAAACCCTCAGATTACGAAAAAAAGTTCATTATTCGGACACATATCAACATGCTTCAATCACTAGGAGTTTCTCTTCAAATATTCCGCCAAATGGGCCCCAATGGCCAACAAGCGACCCGATGGCCGTGCTGGATCTGTTGGTGTCAATCGAGGTAGGTTAATAGTATCCGCAGGAACTACTTTAGTTTCTGTAGTGTTCATCGGATTTCTTTTCTGGATAAAATTGTGTAAATAAATTGTGGTTAAAACAATGTTTCGATCAACATCGGGTTCAAGGTTGATAACCGTATGCAAAATTCTAAATCTATTAGCTAATATACCAAGAGCATTTTCAACTACTCGTCGAGCTCTGAGCTATTAAACCAAACTTCCCAAAAACCACATAACCCTTCCTCATCCAGAGAGCTCTAAAATTGCTGGGATAGTGTTATCACTGCTTGATTTGTTAAACATTCTTTAGCCTCAAATATTGCGGTGGGCAATCTCCATATTGAAGGGATTCATCATGCGATGGCTTGAAAATTGTCCATGTCTGAGTATGATGATTCATCTTGACGATTAAACATTGAAACGATCATGCTACTACAATGAAACTGTAAACACTTTACAGGGAAGGTTGATTCATAAAACAACAATTATATACAATTATATAATTACGGTTCTAAGCTAGGCGTGGAGGGGAAGTTGGATGAGACATTACATACAGTGAAATTTTGTACACAATCAAATACTAAGTCATAGAAGCAGTCGCAATCCAACCCATTACGGGAAATCTTGTTGTATCACAAGCATCCAGTTATCTCGCTCGGGAAGCTAAGACTGATCCTGAGAAGATCAAAAAGGTACTTGAACACGCGAGCGATGACCCACAAAACCCAATTTGTAAAGTAGGAGATTTTATCGCATACGGGATATGATAGGGGTTGCAATGCAACATACCAGTACTCATCAGGGACCTTCGCGACTCATTTAGTTTGACAATTCTTTTTTTTTTTAATTTTTTTTAAGCAACTGAGGTAGCTACGCCTATGGCACGATAAAGCGCAATCATCGTCTAGTCAATGTACCTCCTGTAGTGACTGAGCAAAGAACATCGACTATATGAAGTACAGCGCGCTAATCACCACTGAATTGAATTAGAATAACAAAACCCAAACTATTTACTTTATACAGAGCAGTCGAGTGTATGTAAGGAACTACAAAACTATCTAGTGGTCGATTATTTCCTGATGATATCCCGAATGTTAGTGGCCAAATTAAATCTTTCGATGAAGGTGATTTTTTGTAACTAGATTGAAAAATTGCTCTGACGCCTATAACTTCAAATCCCGCCAATCTCTAAGAGACAGTTACGTGTGTCTATCAACTAACAAGGGACAGAATAGTGACATTTTTTAACGTCGCAATTAAACTCGTGCACTGTGCACTGTGTCGGCACTGTGCACTGTGCCCTACGGGTGCCAGTGTGTGCTGCGGGTGCCCAGGATCGCACCTCTACAAGTATATACCTCTATAGCCTACGTGCCGTACAGGCGTATTATCTTACACACACTCTCTCAATGGCCCCGTCCAGTTGAATATTTGTTAGTAGGGCTAGCAGGACGCCACTAACATCGCACCCTTTTGTAATTTTTAGGTTAGGTGAACAGGCAATATATTAAAAAGGTGTTTTTCATCTTTAATAGTAACAAATAAAACAAATGAAATTGTTTGAAACATCACACTGAGGTACATCGTGTTTTTTGCTCTGGTAGAATGTTTTTCTTCCCAAGAAAACTAACCATCAATCGTATTTCAAAACTGAGAAGGCTGTGGAAACCGCGTACCTTGCGTTACGTTAATATGCCTTTTAGTTTTATTTATCCCAGCAGGCAACGGAAACCAACACTTGGTGTTATTGACCGACCAACCCAACCGGACGTCGGATCAAACAGGAAGTCCCAAGGAGACAGACTTTCGACAAATCCACGCAACCATCGCCGACACACGAGAAACCGGATCGATGGTCCAAAGATCGACAACTCGAGCTGAAGATCACCGTACTGGAGGACCGACTAAAGGACACCGAAGAGCGCTATCAGAGCAAGCGGTTGCAATGCGATACGCTGTCCCAGGTGCACAGGACATTGCGCGATAGTTACACCACGCTGCAGGAGGAGAGCGAAATGATGCAATTTGATATACGCCACCTGACGAGGAGTGCCGACGTGCTGAGGTAGGTTTACGGTGATTGGGGGTGGGGGGTTACAAGGACATCCTACTCACGGGCTCGTATTGCTTTTGCACAGATCCGAGCTGCAGTCGGCTCGGTGTGATCGGGATTCCGCCATCGAACTGCAGAAGCTCCTACAAACCGGGCTGGACGTATCCCGCAAAGACCGCAAAAAGCTGCAGGATGGCAGCAAGAAGGACGTAAAAACTATACAGGACCTGCAGCGACAGTGCCGCGAGATGGAGCGAATTATGATGCGCAAAAATCCGGACTCCATATCGGCGCTGATAGGTAGAATGCGATGTGGTTCCGTTTTTTATGTGCCGAGACTAAACCGAACCGAGCCTTCCGTTGCAGTTGCCAGTAAATCACCGACGGGGACACCGCCGGGAACCGATAGCACCTCATCCACCTGCCGCGTGCTGGAACAACGCATCGCCCAGCTGGAAGCGGATGCCCGGAAACAGGACGCAAAAGCGCAAGGTATACTGCCCGACATGCAGGCCCGCTTTAACTCGGTGGAAGCGAAGTATGAAACGTACATCGCGCATCGCGTATCCAGCTTGAGAAGCGTTATTATGATTTATATGGCCCTCAATCAGATGCAATTAGGATGCACAAGCTGATGCAAACTGCAGACGCAACGCACTCTTGTTCCTGGGGCGCTTTCTCTTCCCTATCGCTCACTCACACTCTTTCCCTCTATTGGTGGGGACATGCAAAAAAAACAAAAAAGTGTGTAAAAAACCCGTCGAACCCGGACCGCGTGCAAATGCAAATACAGTCAAATTTTGTACACAATCAAAATACTAAATCATAGAAGCAGTCGCAATCCAACCCATTACGGGAAATCTTGTTGTATCCCTAGCATCCAGTTATCTCGCTCGGGAAGCTAAGACTGATCCTGAGAAGATCAAAAAGGTACTTGAACACGCGAGCGATGACTCACAAAACCCAATTTTTAAAGTAGGAGATTTTATCGCACACGGGATATGATAGGGGTTGCAATGCAACATACCAGTACTCATCAGGGACCTTCGTGACTCATTTAGTTTGACAATTCTTTTTTTTTTATTGTTTTTGAAGCAACTAAGGTAGCCACGCCTATGGCACGATAAAGCGCAATCGATCGCAATAGGTATTTTTGTACGTACTCTTTAGACTTGAACATCAAGCGGAAAGTTATTCAAGACCCTCTCGGTAGCGATCAACCGAAATTTCGATTAAAAGAAGTGATCGTCTAGCCAATGTACCTCCTGTAGTGACTGAGCAAAGAACATCGACTATATGAAGTACAGCGCGCTAATCACCACTGAATTGAATTAGAATAACAAAACCTAAACTATTTACTTCATACAGAGCAGTCGAGTGTATGTAAGGAACTACAAAACTATCTAGTGGTCGATTATTTCCTGATGATATCCCGAATGTTAGTGGCCAAATTAAATCTGTCGATGAAGGTGATTTTTTGTAACTAGATTGAAAAATTGCTCTGACGCCTATAACTTCAAATCCCGCCAATCTCTAAGAGACAGTTACGTGTGTCTATCAACTAACAAGGGACAGAATAGTGACATTTTTTAACGTCGCAATTAAACTCGTGCACTGTGCACTGTGTCGGCACTGTGCACTGTGCCCTACGGGTGCCAGTGTGTGCTGCGGGTGCCCAGGATCGCACCTCTACAAGTATATACCTCTATAGCCTACGTGCCGTACAGGCGTATTATCTTACACACACTCTCTCAATGGCCCCGTCCAGTTGAATATTTGGTAGTAGGGCTAGCAGGACGCCACTAACATCGCACCCTTTTGTAATTTTTTAGGTTAGGTGAACAGGCAATATATTAAAAAGGTGTTTTTCATCTTTAATAGTAACAAATAAAACAAATGAAATTGTTTGAAACATCACACTGAGGTACATCGTGTTTTTTGCTCTGGTAGAATGTTTTTCTTCCCAAGAAAACTAACCATCAATCGTATTTCAAAACTGAGAAGGCTGTGGAAACCGCGTACCTTGCGTTACGTTAATATAATAGCAGGCAACGGAAACCAACACTTGGTGTTATTGATCGAACAACCCAACCGGACGTCGGATCAAACAGGAAGTCCCGAGGAGACAGACTTTCGACAAATCCACGCAACCATCGCCGACACACGAGAAACCGGATCGATGGTCCAAAGATCGACAACTCGAGCTGAAGATCACCGTACTGGAGGACCGACTAAAGGACACCGAAGAGCGCTATCAGAGCAAGCGGTTGCAATGCGATACGCTGTCCCAGGTGCACAGGACATGGCGCGATAGTTACACCACGCTGCAGGAGGAGAGCGAAATGATGCAATTTGATATACGCCACCTGACGAGGAGTGCCGACGTGCTGAGGTAGGTTTACGGTGATTGGGGGGGTTTACAAGGACATCCTACTCACGGGCTCGTATTGCTTTTGCACAGATCCGAGCTGCAGTCGGCCCGGTGTGATCGGGATTCCGCCATCGAACTGCAGAAGCTCCTACGAACCGGGCTGGACGTATCGCGCAAAGACCGCAAAAAGCTGCAGGATGGCAGCAAGAAGGACGTAAAAACTATACAGGACCTGCAGCGACAGTGCCGCGAGATGGAGCGAATTATGATGCGCAAAAATCCGGACTCCATATCGGCGCTGATAGGTAGGATGCGATGTGGTTCCGTTTTGTATGTGCCGAGACTAAACCGAACCGAGCCTTCCGTTGCAGTTGCCAGTAAATCACCGACGGGGACACCGCCGGGAACCGATAGCACCTCGTCCACCTGCCGCGTGCTGGAACAACGCATCGCCCAGCTGGAAGCGGATGCCCGGAAACAGGACGCAAAAGCGCAAGGTATACTACTGCCCGACATGCAGGCCCGCTTTAACTCGGTGCAAGCGAAGTATGAAACGTACATCGCGCATCGCGTATCCGGCTTGAGAAGCGTTATTATAAATCATTAGAAATCGAACGCAGCATAAAGAGATGTGATTGTTTTCGACTCACTTCTAATTAAACGCTTATACCGCGTGCGAGCTCTTGAAAGCCGAGAAAGCTACCGTTGAGAATTTCAGAATTTATGTAATTGCATTCAGGCCTTACAGTTTGTGACCCATGGCATATCGACAGCGGAAGCTAGTTGTCGTAAAACTATGCTAAAGCAGTTCCCAGACTGCGCGACACAATGGTGCTTATTGAAGCTGGGCTACGTTTTTTTTGTTTAGGACGCATAGAAATATGTTCGAAAGATGCGCATAAAATATGCCGCCAAAGGCGTGGGGTATGCTGTTATGAGATAATTATTTATGTTCTCTAGAAGTCACCACAACGGCAAGGTACAGTTTTATAGTTTTTTTTTCTCCGTGCAGCCTCTCCAAAGCCAAACGGCTCTATTCGGACGATACTCTCCGTCAGCCAGCTCCAAACGAAGCGAAAAGAATTGCACAAAATATGACCTCGAGCTGATGCGACGCTTTGTGTTGCGCCCCAAATCAAAAGGGATGACCGAACGCAGGAAACGATGAGGGAAAAAGAACGACCCCAAAACGATGGGGATGAAGCACGTCCAAAAGCATGCGGAAAAGAAATGAACAATGGCGATGAAGAACGACGCTTGGCGCCCCTCGTTCGAAGGGTAGCGCTTGAAGGATGCTTGCCGCCCTTTGTTTAATAAATTTTTTAATCAAGAAACTAATGTAATACAACACCGTCATGGTACCCCCCCTCAACGGCCATTCTCGGGTGGTTGTTCCGAGAATACGTCGAAGCATGTGAGACTTCAGCCAATCTGCCACTCGCAACCCAACGCATCCCCTTAGCAACCCCTCGAAACCCGGCTGCACCCAACCACACCTCACCGGGAAGGGTTTCATTTCGCTGATTACGCTTTGCGACGTTCGTTCATCCGACCCTTGGGAAGGGATCGAAAGGCACCATTCGCTATATTCGATACCGGATGCGATATCTACGGCGCAGGCTCGAGAGTAGTGTGGGGTTGGGGTGGGTTTCTGGGCGTGCCTGTGCCGGTCCATGGCATTTTCGCATCAGCCCTTTCCCACCGCTCGAATCATGCCATTTAGAACAGCACGGCTTAGAAAATCCCCAAAAAGGGAACAACAACAAACAGCAAAGCGACGATGCAAATGGCGTGCTTTGGTGGCTTTTGGGCTCGCTATGGCTGGCTGCACAATTTACCACAACTTGAACCACCCCACCACTCGGGAAGAACCACTCGATGAAAGCAAACACCGAAAATCCGAAAAGCTCACCCACACGATCGTCTCGGATGCCTTTGGGGCGTTGTTGGAAAATGTATGCATGTAAAATTGAAATTATTGGGCATGTAAAAAATTGCCTGTTATGATTTATATGGCCCTCAATAAGATGCAATTAGGATGCACAAGCTGATGCAAACTGCAGACGCAACGCACTCTTGCTCCTGGGGCGCTTTCTCTTCCCTATCGCTCACTCACACTCTTTCCCTCTATTGGTGGGGACATGCAAAAAAACAAAAAAAGTGTGTAAAAAACCCGTCGAACCCGGACCGCGTGCAAATGCAAATACAGTCAAATTTTGTACACAACCAAAATACTAAGTCATAGAAGCAGTCGCAATCCAACCCATTACGGGAAATCTTGTTGTATCCCTAGCATCCAGTTATCTCGCTCGGGAAGCTAAGACTGATCCTGAGAAGATCAAAAAGGTACTTGAACACGCGAGCGATGACTCACAAAACCCAATTTTTAAAGTAGGAGATTTTATCGCATACGGGATATGATAGGGGTTGCAATGCAACATACCAGTACTCATCAGGGACCTTCGCGACTCATTTAGTTTGACAATTCTTTTTTTTTTTAATTTTTTTTAAGCAACTGAGGTAGCTACGCCTATGGCACGATAAAGCGCAATCGATCGCAATAGGTATTTTTGTACGTACTCTTTAGACTTGAACATCAAGCGGAAAGTTATTCAAGACCCTCTCGGCAGCGATCAACCGAAATTTCGATTAAAAGAAGTGATCGTCTAGCCAATGTACCTCCTGTAGTGACTGAGCAAAGAACATCGACTATATGAAGTACAGCGCGCTAATCACCACTGAATTGAATTAGAATAACAAAACCTAAACTATTTACTTCATACAGAGCAGTCGAGTGTATGTAAGGAACTACAAAACTATCTAGCGGTCGATTATTTCCTGATGATATCCCGAATGTTAGTGGCCAAATTAAATCTTTTGATGAAGATGATTTTTTGTAACTAGATTGAAAAATTGCTCTGACGCCTATAACTTCAAATCCCGCCAATCTCTAAGAGACAGTTACGTGTGTCTATCAACTAACAAGGAACAGAATGGTGACATTTTTTAACGTCGCAATTACCGTACAATTATTGAAGGTGACGCCAATAACCAAACCTTGTTTGGAAACAATCTAAAAGAGACTGAACATTTTGACCAAATAAACCATATATTATTGTATTCTTACGAGCTCATTCAAGCGAAACACAGAGGAAACCAAAACAATCAAACTGATTTGAAACAGTATTTTAAAGGATGTAAGCTACTATCTTGCAACACACAATATAAAACTAGCAAAATCACGAGTTTGCATTCGTTTACCATCAAATCAATCGATTTACCCTTAAGACTGGTGTTCACTTCACTCACACTGGTGTTCATCAGTCAACAGTACTTATCATATCGCAAATGTTGATAGCTTGATTAGCATTTTTGACTTCATTTCATTTATTTTGCACGCGGATAATATTGAATCGATTATACTTGAACTAATTAAGCTACAGCATTTTGAACACATTACTAATTATCGATTTAATTTTTGTAGGTCGATTTTTAGGTGTCAACGCTTGTTCACCACACCTATGAAATAGAATAATAATTATCGAAATGTTGTATCATCAACTATATCTCATGTTTCCAACTACTTACCCCTCGGACACATGTATGCGCATGCATCTTGCTCAATCGGATTAATTTGCTTTGAATCTTTCGAGATTCTATTCGAACATTCCATTATTCGCAAACAAAAATGTTTTCTGATGTTTTTTAGCTTGTTTCGTAAGCATGTTTTGTCGACTGTACGATCCCATCAGATCGTTAAATTACGAAACAATATTCAGATAGCGTCAAACAATACTATTGCAAATAAGGAATAAGCCGAAAGAGCGCGAGATTTTAAGGACGTATTTTCAACCTGACCTGCAAGTGGGTATATCACATCTGATTACAATATGATAACATTAATACATTACAACTGTCTTACCTCATCTCATCAATTTGTTTGTTTCATACACTGTCCGGATTCCGGGCTTCGTTTTCAATATGACAATCAATGTCACTAGTAATGTGTTCAAAATGTTGTTCAGGAATGCATATTTAAGTTTTGTTACCAATTTTAAATAATCAACATTTTTCTAGCGATTTTCTTAAGTATTTTTTCCGATATTTCTACCATCCGTGAGACAATTTATGAACTTCAATTATATTTTAGAACGTATGTACTTAACATATTATATTAGAACAAATAGTAATATTATAAGCCTCTTTAGAAAGCATGAAGGGATAATCCTTTAATTCAATGGTAAACGTGACAAACGTTAGAAATATTGTGACTTTCACATTCCACTCAGAATTTTATTTAAATGTTTTTTTTTAAATACTATAGTTTTCTTGGCTCATTTTATTATGAGTAGTTGCAAAATTGTAGATTACATCACCGTGTGCGTATCAACATGTTCAACACACGTCACATTCGAACAAGTTCGCCTTAAAATATGAGGATATTGATAGTAAACTATTCGATGGTACATATGCGCGTCTCCAATTATTTGCTACGAACTTGACAGTAAAATGTTGTTAAACTTGATTAGTAGTTCATTGTCATCCGGTAACCGCTACCATAATCTCATAAGCGGAAGCATTGTCACATTCTTATCCCGTTAATTGATCACTCATACCATGTCCCTTGAAGTGATGTCCGGAGTGATGCCACTAAAACTGCGCTTAAAACAACGATCGCTTTGCCTCCTCACTCCCTCCAGAGTATTTACCTCACCGATAATGGAAAATTGCAAAACGTAGCTAGAGATAGCAGTACTATTACTAACTTCACATCACATGGATGACCTGTTGGAAAGAGCTCTTACATATCAACATCATATTTGATTGCGCAGTTATGGATCTTTCAAAAGCTTTTGATAAAACTTTGAAACGAGCTATTTAAAACCAATTTGCAGATGGGGTTTCGGTGACCTTTTGTTTTACTTACTTAAAAGCTGTCTATCAAACCGTACTTTTAGGGTTGTCATTGATTGGTTTGTTTCCTAAAACTATGTTTTAGAAAATGGTGTCCCACAAGGTGCCTTCCCTTCCGCTATACTTTTCTTCTCAAATCACAACAATGGTCTCAATAGTCGGATTATAAAATATACCATGAAAAATCAAAAACTGTACACATTTGTAACCCATATACTCACCGACATATACCATCTTCTTTTTCTTTTAAACGATTTCCTCATCCTTATTGCCTGAGCTGTTAAAATTCTTGGTATTACCCTGGACTCCAAAATCTCCTTCCTTCCCCATTCCAATCGAATAAAAAAGAAACAGTTAGCCGGATTAATCTCTTTCGTATGCTTGTATCTATAAAACATAGAAATATCCGCATCATTCTTAACAAAATTATCGACTCATGGCTTTTACCAAAAACTGTATAAGGCATTGAAATTGTTTCTCGCCAAAGAGACATTCTAGAGAGCAAAATCAACCCCATCTATCATTCAGCTATTGAATATTCATCCGGAGCTTTCGTCACCAGCCCCAATAATTATATTCTATGCAAAAGTCACGTGGTCGCCTACCCATAACACAACCTTTAAAACAATAGCGGCTACTTGCCGCCTATTAGAAAAGGGAATAGCCTGCGATACTTTGACTATAAGGGCAAATACAATCCTAAATGAGCTCTCTCTTCAACAGCTTCCACAAATCACAGGCTTACTCATACCCTTCCATGGAACTTAGTGAAGAAAAACCCGGAACAATATGAAAAAATTGAAAAAAAAGTTCTGCTACCAGCCAGCTTTTCGTTGAATTTATAAAAACACAACAATACCATCTGCATCACCTCAATTTTATCGACTGCAGCACCTTTCAATTCTTCTGTTGGATGGGCTATCTACTCAAAAAATAAATTACAAAGAAACTTCCGATCAACACCTCTCCTTTCTCAGCCGATACTAACACTTCATTCAAAGCTACAAAAGACTGCCTTTGGACGGAAAAACAAAACATAATTATCAATGATACTATAAGCGTTCTATCTTCATTTGAAAATGATTATTCCAAAAACCACAATATTCAAATCTTTGAAAAATTTGCAAAACCTACCTCCGTTTTGTTCTTTTGGATTTCAAGCCATACCAACATCAATGGGAATCGAAAAGCAGATAATCGTGCAAAACAGGTTAAAATCACTACGAACACTACAACAACTAACACTAAAAATGTGAAATATGGAGCTCCTCCTGACTAAACCACCATTCTCCGTCATATAACAAACTCCTCAACACCCTGGTGGCCAGATGCCCCCTCAAGCAGTGATCAGAAAGTACTACCTATCTCGCCTCCGAATTAATCTAACCTGGCTCACTCACCAACACATAATTGAAAAAGCCACTCCACCTTTATGTCATTATTGCAATGTGGATATCACTGTGCAACATATTCTGATTGGATGCCATGGTTTCACGAAACATCGAATAACCTGCTAACTTAATAAAAACATAAAAACAATTCTCTCTCCTGAGCAACTAAACCGATCTAAACTTCGAAAATTTCTCCGAATTTCCAATTATGAATAAAAAACTTAATTATCAAACCGACATCATCAAACTATAAGTCAATATTCTATTGCTCAGAGAGGCGAATGAATCTATCGAATTCAAAGTCGTTACAAACAAACATCAAAAAATGAAAATGAAATGGCGTCTCTAGGCAAAAAGGCCAAACTAGGTGCCTCCGAAGGTGACTATTTTGAGAAGTCGATTACCTCACACGAGTTTCTTCGCGCCACCGCGCCAACTAAGAGCTCGGGAGGTTTCTCTATTCAATTTAACCACAAATTTCCCAGCGGCCTTGGTTCCATGGGCTCTCAGCGTTTTTTTAGCAGGAATACCATTAGAGGGAGACGAATGCGGTTCGTCCCGGTCCCGTTTAACACACCAATGTATGTGGTTAATGGGAAGACAATTCCCAACCCTAGTAAACATGTCCCAGCACACTGTCATCGGTCTTCAACACCACATCAGCCAATAATGCCTCGGCACTAACCACATCCAACCACTAACTTTACCAACACACCACCCCACACACAAAACTACAAAAAACTACCGAAGTATACCAGAGTCAAAGGTCACAGAACCACTGTAACAACTAACCGAGTTAGCCCGGGATAAGGCTCTCAGCGGTTGTTGGGAAGAAATGGAAAAACGAAATCTACAAAAAAATCCAAAAAAACCTAATCAACATATTTTTCAAATGCATTTCAATTTCAGTTTATGAAAAATAATGAACTAAGGGTTTGATAGCATCAGCAAACACCTCTTCACGTTTTAGTCGATATAAAACGCATGATTGATAGGACTAAATCATACACAATGAAAACGGACCAACGGAAGTTACTTGCTGGGCTTGAACTTAAAAAGAAGTCGTTTCTCATTCTATACTACATCCCAACAACACCTAACCTAGCAACTATGAATTTATATAAACTACGGTCAATTGTACAGCCTATGTGTGTGCCAAGGTGGTCCACGATACTTTTGGCATAATCAGCAACAGAAAAACATAGAAGGATGAAACATCAGTACTCACCATTTACGCCGGAACTTACACAGAAGCCGTAACATACACTGCATCATAACCTCAATCTATTTGTACTCACTGCGAGGCTTCAGGCACTTTCCCGACGAGCATGCTGCAATATCTGAAATTTCAAAAAGCAAGCAGATTAATCCAAACCAATCCACAAGCATCGCAACATGAATATCTCTTCATTTTTCGTCTCATTTTACGCACAGTTGCTGAACATCCAAGCGTCCTTCTTTATTTTCGGTCTCTGCTTTTTTCGTCGCAACTTACGCACAATTGCTGAATACCAAATAACATGCAGTACGTAAGAGCGTATGTCATGTGGCTAATAGAACAAATCTTCAATAAATTTATCTTTTAAACAACGCAATCTTCTAGCGAACTAAACACCTAACGCGCAATTAGACTGCCACTTTTCACTTCACGACTGCGTTGACGAATACCATCTCAATGCAGCCAGCGTCTCCAGGAAAAGGAACACGTTAAACACAGGGTGTTCCTTTCGCTAATTTTTGCTTTTCAATGACACTGAACCAATTTTGACAACCGGTAAAACATTTACCACAGTTGTCTCTGGTTTATCGTTTTTCAGTACTGTGGTAAAAAGAATTATTGAATATTAGGTTTTTTAATCAAACCATGGACAAGTACAACTCTGAACATATGTTGATTTAAGATTTTACACAACCAAACTGATTTTCCAGATGGTGGAAAAGCACCTTATTATGATAAATTTGAAAATGTTCGTATTTTTTAATTTTTTTTCAATTTGTTAATTTCATGCAATGTTTTTCTTCACACTGTTGCGAATCAATTGAAATTCACAAGAAGTCTTCCACACGATCGGAGGATGCGCGTTAACGGTGCGGCATTTTAAATATTGACAATATTCGACAACAGCCACTAGCGGAAAGCTCGGTCAGGTGGGCAAATAAATATGAATGGAAAGCACGCCCTTGGTCTCTTTTATTTTTCATAAAGCCAAAGCGGAATAAAAGAGGTAATTTTAATGTCGTTTTAAAAACTCCTTTAATTTAGAAAAGAGGTTACATTTGCAGCACATAAGGATGAGGTTATGCTAGAGATAATGAAACTATAATGAAAATCCTTGATAAGTTTATATGCTTGTTTCTCTTAATTTGAGAAGAAATTGTACTATTTAAAATCAAGACTATTATGAGCAGTTTGTCCTTACGACATTTGAAGAAACTACTACCGATTCTTGTCAGTCCAAGCCACATAGCTGTGTGGAACCAACATACGAAGGTATGAATTGTACTGCGTAACATCGAGGCACAGTATTGATATTTTAAAAGCAACAGCATGGCATTATATGCGTAACATTCCCCAAACAAATCATGACGAAGTTTAATTTAACAATATCAAAGAGAGCTGCTAATGCAATTAGCATTAATTTCCCATATTATATAAAAAAATCTTTTGCTAACTTTCGCATGAGAATAGCGGAAGATTTAAAACAATTGAAAGTTATAAAAAGGGAGACTTTGATCATATGGTGGTTGTTGCCGAAACTAACATGAAGAAAAAATTATGTCAAGTTAGTCAAGTGTGTTTTTACGGGCCGAACAAAATGCAAATAGGCTCATCGATATCCGAAGGCCCCATGGATATCGGTTACAATTACAGTTTATTTTGTTCGTGTCGATTTAAATTCGCGTCGAACTGTTTCCGTCCAGCCATATGATTTAGAACTTTCTAAACAAAAGCCAGCGACAAGGCAAAACTACATGCCTTAATCCTTAATCTATTTCAGATCCTAAAAGCTATAGAATTAGCCAATAATTCTTCATCAGCCTACCAAAGCATCCCTGTTAAAGACGAGAGACTATTAGTACTAGTACGTAAAAAATAAACAGGCAAAGATTAGCATTTTAAATGAAAATATAGACAATTGTTTTAAATGACATTGGATCTGCCCTTTTTACTGGTAAATGTTCGTAGAACGCCCTTACTCTCTGTCCTATAATATGTTATGTAATTTCCTGGTCAAAAACTACATAAAAATATATTTTCACAAAAAGTAAACTGACGGGACCAAGTAAGTTTACAAACAGATCCACCTACAGGCGAGCACATCCTAACAGACACCGAGATTCATTCACTTTGTAATAATGAGATCATCCCGTTTGACGATCGACCAATAATGCCAACGGTCAATCAAACAGCAAACCAAACACACCCATACTGGAAAAGTAAATATGCCAAATTAGACAACCTTTAGGAATTAAAGTATAACGTCGATGATCTAAAAACAGTCGTCGCAGAGGCAAATTTGGATCACATATATTTGCAGGAGACATGGATAAACCCAAATATTAACGCACCCCCCAAGAGTAAGGGCTATAACACAATTTACCAACTTAGAGAAAACGGCTATGGGGGTAAGTGCATCATGTTGAAAAGTAGATGCAAGTTCGAAGAAATCAATATTTGTCATACTAATAATTACATACAAGCTACTGAAATCAAAGTCAAAACTGAGTCATAGGAAAAAAAACTAAATATAACAAACCGGCATAGAGACGCGATTATTACCAAAAAGTTTTAGTGAGCCTAATCAATAACTCAAACTTGGCTATTTTACAAAATACAGAAATAACATATTTTATTTCAGATCCAAGGAAAAACAATACTGCAATAGACCAGACCATCATTCCGAGCATTACAGTATCCATCACAGAATTAAAAAAATTAAAATGAGCTCACCAACCCTGCCGGAATTAAGAGTGAGCAACAACAAGGCACGCATTGAAAAGCTGCTAGCCAATTTGGAATGCAAGTAATACTACAAAACAAGAAGCACACCATTACCCATATCCCCAACGGCTGATGGAACCAACAGAACTCCAAATGGCTGGGTAAAACAAAACTAATGCCAGAAAGACATTCCATGCGAACCAAACATTACAAAACCTTAACAGGTAAAAAAAGATTTAGCAAAGTTCAGATTCTTAAAGAAACGAGAGAAAGAGAAATAATTGCATCAAAAGCTGTATGCTATCCCCAAAGCATTTTGGATATTTACAAATAGCAAACAGAAACAGGCAAATATACCAACAAGCATATACCTCAATGATAAGCATACGTGTATGCCAAGGAGTATTTGCCAGCGGAGTATTTTGTTGAAAAATTCAAAAGTGCCTTTTCAACTCATAGTGTCAATAATTCTATTATCGCACGAGCTCTTGAGACAGTGCCACATAACGTTTTTGAGTTCTCGTGGCTCAACGTAAATGTTACACCTTCAGTCTTGACAACTGCTGCCAAGAGGCTGAAGCTTTCATACAAACCTAACCCTCATGCTATACCATCATGTGTATTAGCTAAATGCGCAGACGCTCTGTGTATCCCGTTGACGAACCTATTTATAATGTTCATTCTTTAGTGAGAATTTCCTACCGCCTCGAACTATTCATATCTAACGTCGATTCACAAAAAGGGATCTAGAAACAGTGCTAACAATTATAGAGGCATAACATCCCTGAGCTCATGGGAAAAATTAATTCAATTAATAGTCCATGACGCTGTAATGAATTCCAGTAAACGCTACATATCTGACTATCACCATCGGTTTATCCCCAAGCGTTCTCTCTCTACAAACCTGCTGCAATGCATCTCTGAATGTTTCACGTGTTTGGATTCAGGAGGCCAACTGGACGCAGTGTATACTGACTTCACAGCCGCATTTGACTCTATGAATCATATTTTGCTACTACAAAAACTCAGGCATTTAGGCATTTGTCGAAATGTTGTGACATGGTTTCAAACCTATCTAGAATATCGATGATATAGTGTTAACGTGGGTAACACTACCTCAGAAACATTCTCATGCTCGTCTGGTGTCCCACAAGGAAGTAACATTGATCCGCTACTCTTTGTTCTATTTATTAACGACTTGCTGCAAGCTATTCCACGTCAGTCGCTTCTTATGTATGCTGATGACATTAAAATATACTCTGCGGTTAATAGTTATAGCCATTGAACTAAACTACAAAACTCACTTGACAAATTTGCAAGCTGGTGCTCATTTGCACATTAAATTTACAAATAAACCCGGGAAAAACAAAAATGATACTGTTTGACAAAAAAGACCTCAACTTCAACGTAAAAATAGAGGAAAGCACAACAGAAAGGTGAAAAAATACAAATACCTAGGCGTGTGGATAGACACGAAATTATCCTTCAAAAATTAAAAAAACTCTGAAAACAAAGCTCGCATAAGACTGCAAGTCATAAAGAAAATACGCAATTCAAAAAGCAACTGAAGTCTGAAGAAAACTACAACGCATAGGACCCTTATTAGAGGTGTTATACTAATGACAGGGCAAGTGAAATTTCGTTAAATATACGTCGTCACTAAGTTAGTGCCTGGCGCCCGCAAACTACGGCGCTCAACCACTTACCATCCTCATGCTTAATTTACGGATTCTCGTGAGCACATTGCATTATTGGCGCGAAACGTACGTTGTATCACAGCAAGTATTCTTGTTTTATTTTTTTCATCGCGAATGAAATTACTATATAATCGATCATGCCGGCGTCTAGCTTTATATTGTTGTCCTGAAGGGCAATATCGCTTGTCTCGCTGGATCGACACGAAAAGTTGCCGCTCGACTTTCTGCCGGAACGAGACGCGCATATCCAACAACTTTCCGTTGATTTGGAAAAAAAATCAGTGCCTATTAGAAGATTCAGCAACCACCGAGGAAGAGGCTCTACAAACCGCTGCTTTACGCGGTGACTTTGAGCCGCGTCTCATACGCGTTCACTTGCACTTAAAGGCAAAAAAGATGGATGCTCCTCGAAGCATCAACGCATCACAAAGCTCTGGCACTAGCCCTATGGTTGGCATCAAACTTCCCACCATCGCGCTTCCCGAATTCGATGGTGGTTATATGCAATGGCTTACGTTTAGGGACACCTTTGAGGGTCTAATTCATGACAACCCTGAATTACCGCCTATTAAAAAATTCCATTATTTGCTAGCATCATTGAAAAAAGAAGCTGCCAAAGTCATCGAGTCGATCACCATAAGTGCCGCGAATTATGAGATCGCATGGAAGGTACTAACAGATCGGTACTCCAACGAGTATCTGTTGAAAAAGCGTCAATGCAAGCTTTTTTCGGAATGGCTACCGTAAAGCGAGAAAGCACGGCGTCCCTTCACCAGCTTGTGGATGAATTCGAGCGCCACAAGAAAACTCTAACACATTTGGGCGAAAACACAGAAACTTGGAGCAGTTTGCTAGAGCATTTACTATGCACAAAACTACCCGCCACAACGCTACGTGATTGGAAGGAATTTGTTTCCACCAGTAAAAATCCAAGCTACAAAAGCTTAGTGGTATTTTTGCAACGCCGAATGCGAGTGCTCGAAACCCTGATATTAAACAATACCGAAGCGCCATCTAGCGGAAATCACTTATACTTCGCACCGAAGCAAACGACTCTCACTCGACTGGCTACTTTTCCGTTCACCTCTCGTGATACACGTAACTGAATCATATGCCAACATGAGCCAATATGAGTGCGGAGGACATGTGATGTCTAAAAGGTTATGCTTGAATTGTTTGTGGGACAATCACCGAGCGCGCGGATGCTTTTCACAATACAAGTGTCGACACTGCAATTCAGCTCACCACACACTGTTGCGCGAAATGTTCCGGCGCACCAACCACACAACGCAGACGATCACTCGACAAATACACAAAGACACTACGTAGCAGCAAACACAAACAAGCACACCTATGATAACGCATCCAGCATCCGAGCACTATTAGATAGTGCCTGTCAGCCTGACCTGATGAGCACCCGGTTCGCTCATAGATTAGGTCTAAAACACAACTGGATCGGTAATTTGCTAGCACATGATGTGCATATGGATAAATGGTAAATACCGCTGAATTTTATGCTCGCGATCCGGCGCGGTGGCCGGCATTAAACATAGCACGCATGTTCGATCCGCTTGGTTTCATCTCTCCGATTGTTATGCGAGCCAAAATTATGATGCAGGAGTTATGGTTCCGCATCCATCCAAGATTGGCCACTTCTATCCGGTTTTAAGATCAATCGCTATACGCTGTTACCTGATACTTGATTGCAGTTACATACCTTTTGTGATGCGTCTGAAGCAACTTACGATTCATGTTCGATGCGAAAATAAAACAGGATAAGTTCGCATTACTCTGCTCTCGTCTAAATCGCGAGTGGCATCACTTAAACGTGTTACACTCCCTCGGCTTAAACTGTGTGCGACAGTGTTAGGCGGTCAGCTTTGCAACCGAGTGAAGAAGGCGATGGGACTAGACAGAGCAATATAATTTTTTAGGTCTGATTCTACCATCACCTTAAAGGGGATCAGCGCAGCACCTAACACCTGGGCAACATTCGTTGGTAACTGAATACCCGAAATACAGAGAAGGACATCTTTATGCGTCCGATTTGTAAACTTTTTTGTACTCCCTTTGGCCGCTGAATGCCAAACCATGTGCTAAACCACGTTTCAATTGTTTTCGTTATGACATTATGTCATGGGGGAGAGTATGTTTACGCTAATGACAGGGCAAGTGAAACTTCGTTAAGTATAAGTCGTCACTTAGTGAGTGCCAGGGGCCCTCAAACTACGGCCCTCAACAGTGCTAAGGGGCTTTAAATACGACTGGCTAACAAATAAATTACCCTTTTCTACGAAATCAATAAAGCCAAACGACACCGACAATCGACTTCAGCTAAATAACCAAAATTACATCCGAAATCCGTAATTTCGTTCAAGAGGTATGCTCGAACAAGGATCCTAGTACACTTAAAACGCCAATATACAACCTTTATAGGCATAACTGCAGAAACTCTACTCCACATCAGGGCCGAATTCCTAGCCAGCAAAGAAATCATCACTCTGAAGTACACAGAAGACAAATGTGAGCACAAGCTTTACTACTATCTCAGCACTTAGTTCAAACCCCAATTTCAATCAGTAAATTTAAACAAATGCTTCCCCTTATAAATTAGTATCATTACACTTTGTGTTCTTTTTCAGCTCTCTCTCTCTCCCTTCGCTATCATTATATTAACTATCTTATTTTATCACCTATACTACCTCTCCATTATTATATTTTTTCTATTTTTCCAAAATCAAATCTTATTCAAAAATTATTAACTAATAAATTCCTCTCTTGGTCATATGCTTTTTATTTTTACTCTCTCCTTCTCTCTTTTTTTACTGCATTTATTTTATCATCTGCTCTCGCCACCAATTTTTCTATGTCATCTATTATACATCTACATTGCAATACTTTGCTACCACGCCACATCATATTTCCATTTTTCACATTTCATTAATTGGACTCATCCATAGTGAGTATGGGTTTACTAGAGTACAAGTCGACTCATGCAATGAGACAGTTGAGTAAAAAACAAGCGTTTTAATAATATTTATTTGTTAACAGACAGATAAAACAAAGATCTTGCTCCTCCGAGTGCTGATTTGAAAAGACCGCTACTATACTGCAGGCAACTATACTGCACTATACTGCAATACTGCAGGCTGTTCGTCGGATTCCTTTTTCAAACTTTGTCCCTTTTAACGTCCTCTCTCGGCCAATCTTTTCGGGCCCGCTCGCAACTAAGCTGTTTATTTAGTAGCGCCTCCTAGCGTCTAATCCCACTGAGAGAGGTCCAAGTATTCATCTTGGTCCGGGTGTCGAGCCGCCGCCTAAATGATACCGAGAAACATGCGGTCACTTAAGTGATAAGTGTTTTATACCAAAGTTTACTGAATAATATAATTTGTCCATGATTTTGAAGGTTAAAAATCTGTATTTTCTCATTTTTACTTTTACAAATTCTGTCTCACAGGGCACTGATGTAACAAGAAACAACAGCATGAATCGATAACTGTGGTGATACCATATTTTTGAAATTAAAAATCATAGTAGTGAATGTTTCTTGTTGTTTCAAAACTGATCTGTTATGCTATCAAACGAATGCGTAGACCATACAAAACAATACGAAGCATAATAGTTTAAGTAAAAGCTGGAACTACCTGAAAACTCGGAGCTATTTTGCGATCGTGTATAGTTAAAATACTTACACCAATAATGAGCATGACCCATGCCTCATTTGCTCATCATATGCATTACGAAATGTATGGTAAACTAGGGTCATAAATGATTGTATAATATATGGATATGTTAGAAATATATAAAAACCTCTATATGTAATATCGATAATCGGAAATCGGCTTTCAGGAGACGGAAATTAATTTGATTGTCAGTCATGTTGGTCAGTTTCGGAAATTCACCTGATAAAAAAAGTCCCAAAAAAACAAGAAACAATGCAAAGTTAAAATGGGTTTATTATTGGGACATTATATAAATAATGTTATAATACGCACAAATATCACATCAACTTCATTAAAAAAAAACACCACGAAACCTTGTATTCGCAAAAAATAATATTTGTTATTCCTTACCACAGCACTGAAAAACGATAAACCAGAGACAACTGTGGTAAATGTTTTACCGGTTGTCAAAATTGGTTCAGTGTCATAGAAAAGCAAAAATTAGCGAGAGGAACACCCTGTGTTTAAAGTGTTCCTTTTCCTCTAGACGCTGGCTGCATTGAGATGGTATTCGTCAACGCAGTCGTGAAGTGAAAAGTGGCAGTCAAATTGCGCGTTAGGTGTTTAGTTCGCTAGAAGATTGCGTTGTTTAAAAGATAAATGTATTGAAGATTTGTTCTATTAGCCACATGACATACGCTCTTGCGTACTGCATGTTATTTAGTATTCAGCAATTGTGCGTAAGTTGCGACGAAAAAAGAAGAGACCGAAAATAAAGAAGGACGCTTGGATGTTTAGCAACTGTGCGTAAAATGCGACGAAAAATGCTCACGTCTGTTCGGTTTAGGATTTCAAAACGTAGTGGCATCGGTCGTTCTTCGGTATGGCATAGTGAGTATTTTCATGTTACGATGCTTGTGGGTTGGTTTGGATTAATCTGCTTGCTTTTTGAAATTTCAGATATTGCAGCATGCTCGTCGGGAAAGTGCCTGAAGCCTCGCAGTGAGTGCAAATAGATTGAGGTTATGATGCAGTGTATGTTACGGTTTCTGTGTAAGTTCCGGCGTAAATGGTGAGTACTGATGTTTCATCCTTCTTTGTTTTTCTGTTGCTGATTATGCCAAAAGTATCGTGGACCACCTTGGCACACACATTGGCTTTACAATTGACCGTGTAGTTAATATAAATTCATAGTTGCTAGGTTAGTTGTTGTATGGATGTTTTTAAAAATGAGACATTATTTTTCTTTTTAAGTTAAAGATTGAAGTTAGAGTATGAATTTCAAATCCAGCAAGAAATGTACCTTTGGCCGTTTTTCATTGTGTAGGATTTTATCCCAACAAGCTTGCATTATATCAAAACTAGATCGCGAATGGGCTATTGTTGATGTTGTACTAGTACTTGCCGTATTGCTTCGAATTATCATTTATTGTAGTTTAAATATATTTGACGTATATGTTAACGTTGCCTCCGTATGTTTTTAGTAGATTTTAATTTTATTTTGTTTATTTGATAATATAAATACGATTAACATATTGCTCCGTGCAAATCCTTATAAAATTGTAATTGATTTGATTGATTTTCTGGCGACCGGCGAATCATATAAAAGATTGGAATACTTGTTTCGCATAAGTGAAAACTACTTTTCAAATAATTTTTGGAGTCATAAACTTAATAATTTTTTTTAGATTTGATCTGTAACAATAAGCCGGTTTGTACCTGACATATGCCGTTGCATAGTGCAAGCATTGCAGGATTATGTTAAGGTATTCTTTCTTTTTCTATTTAGAATGTCTTTAGAAAGAGGAAGACTTTAGAAAGTCATGAACGCACAGTTTAATATTTTAGGATTATTTTTTATTCGTTATCGGGGTATGTTTGTATAAGATTTATAATTGCTCTTTTTATACACTCATAAAGAGATGGATCTCGCTTTTCCAGCTCTTCGTTTACATATCCAAGAAATCCACTATTTTTGGTTTGCTTCCTGATTTCGGAATAACCCTCCTTCCACATCTGCATAACGGAAATCATCTCGGTTTCAAAATTTATAGATGCGTTATGTGCTTGGCGTGAACGGGAAGCGGGGGTGTGCTGCCTTACTGGGGTGATGGGTTGACGTAGAGGGGAATTCGTGCGTTGTTGTGGAGATATCTGTATCGTTGGATTCGGAGATGACCTTTCGCTGCTGGGTAATGATGGGTAATTCGCCGGTGAAAAATGATGTTCGTGACGGAGTTGTAATCAAGCATTATCAAAAATGAATGTTGCATTTCCTATTTTTGCCTCCGCCCTTATGGGGGTTATCATCAGGTTGGATCACCTCAGCGTATGTTTTACTATCGTTGTTAGAAAGGAAGAGCCTAGCTTAATGATTTAATTAGGAATTCTCTGGCGAAAAAAACCAAAAAAATAGTCTTTATTTCGCTCTAATTATTGCTCTTGCTTACTCCACTTGCTAACTAATTTTTCTTCAATTTCTTCTCTCTTTTGTATACAAACGGATGAGCATTGCAAGCTATGATGAGGAAGGCATGCTATAACAAGCATGGCAATCTATGACCATCATAGCATGCTATAAAAATCGTCATGCTAGAGCTCGGCGAGTAGTTGAAAATGTCTTTTGTATATTAGCTTATAGATTCAGAATTTTGCAAACGGTTATCAACCTTGAACCCGATGTTGCTCGAGACATTGTTTTAACCACAATTTATTTACACAATTTTATCCGGAAAAGAAATCCGATGAACACTACAGAAACTGAGGTAGTTCCTGCGGATACTATTAACCTACCTCGATTGACACCAACTGATCCAGCACGGCCATCGGGTCGCTTGTTGGCCATAAGGGCCCATTTGGCGGAATATTTGAAGAGAAACCGCTAATGATTGTGGATTATTGAGGCATGTTGATATGTGTCCGAATAATGAACTTTTTTTCGTATTGTGAGGGTTTGTTTTGTGGATGAAATTTGGTAAGTAGGTTGTAGTTTTACAACAATATTTAGAACAACATCCAGTTAAGATTAATAATAGTCAATCTCATTTGCTAATTTATGAAATATATTTAGAGATACCATCGAGCGCTTTTCAGGCGAAAGTTGAACTGAGCCTCCCCCGTACGCAAGATTGACTATCAAAAAAAAAAATCCAAGTCATGAAAGCCTTCGCTTAGCTTAGCAAGGCAGGCCTTGACCGTACACCTGTTATTGCGCCGTTTAAGAAGAAGATTAGGATAGTATAAATTGAAAAATATTACCGCATCCATCGTTTCTCCTACTTCTGCCGAGTCAAGCAAAAAGCACATTGCTCTATACGCATACCAAGTAGGAATAAATATAGTATTTGAAGCTAATAGAGTCAAAAAAGAACATTAATAGAACATGTATTATGAAAGAAATTATTTTCAAAAGCCATAAATAAATCAACATATTACTTACCCGAACCCATATGGGCACTTTGATTTGCTTTGGCGTGGAACTGTCTGAATTGTCCTCGCAAGTTTTGCCACTTGTTTTTTGTCGCCTGCAGTGGCATCCCAACAATATCTGCAATTTGACGCCATGCGTCTTCCTGCATAACAATATTTTTGTAGTTTATGTGGCTCTTTTGCCACAACAGTGGATATCTTTCGATATGCCCTATTAATTCGATCGTTCGCTCTGGCGTAAATAAATTCTGAAATAAAAAAACAATATTATTTTTGAACAAAAAAAACTTGGATTTGCCGTTGAAGCCGTAATTTTAAACCAAACTTATCACAAAAACCATGAACCGGTACAGTTTTTCCTGAGTTTATTGGCAAACAATTTTCAGTAATAGTGGATATCATGAGCCGATTAAATCTGAAAAAAAAATAATTGATTTTAAAATCACTGTTGTATAGTTGAGCGAAACACACATATTTTACACATTTTACGATAAGAATATATACATAATAAACAGGTACTACATCGAATAAACGTGATGTTCAATAAATTACGACCGCCACCGTTGTAAGTGTGCATTATATTAGTATCCGTTGACCTTATATTTTGATCATACTTCTTTTAATATTGGTTTTTAAACCAAAGCTGTTTAACACCATTTTATACCAAACGAACATAAAAATTTACAAAAGACACACAGCCACAGAATGCAATGGAATATAACTCACCTAATTAATTATAACTAACTTTATCAATGGTTTTTTATGGAAACCAACCAACTAGACAATTTACCTTAGCTACAAACTAATGATATTTAAAGCAAAGAATCTGAAAGCAGCTATTAAAATTATAAATCTTGCTTCTGCGGTCCGTTCTTGGTAATCATCTTCGTCGGAAGATCTGGAGCGGAACTGGGTCCTCTGTCTGGCATAAACAGTGTTCAATCGTTGTCCAGTTAACGCTTTTACATGCGTTGGCTACATCCAGTGTCACCACCTTTGAACAGCACTTGTCGCGGTGGTTGGTCTTAGAGAATGACATTGCACGCTGTCCACAGGCCACCACATCCTGAAACACTTATGAAACTTGAAACGATCGGTCTCTCCATGCGTTATCCGTATTACGCCCGGGAGAAACTTGGACCGTGGGCGTGCTCCAAGCCTCGTTGAAGCTCTTTAGAATTATGTGCTCAATTTTTTTCTCGGCTGTATCGAGCATTTGGATAAGATGTGCCAAGAGCAACAGCAAAAGGTGAATTAAATGACATAGAAAATATTCAAAGACGAAGCTAGATATCACGTATATAAAATGAAAACAACTAAATGAAAAATATATATATATATATATATATATATATATATATATATATATATATATATATATATATATATATATATATATATATATATATATATATATATATATACACATCAAAAATTGAATTAAACAAGCATAAGTAAAAATGCGCCTTTATAATTTCTTAATCTACGTCGACCCGATTGAAATCGAGTTTATCAGCTAGTTCTTAAAAAAATATTTATTTTATTTCATTTTGTTATTGTGGGGGGTTTTGGCTACGTTGATTTTCGTAACAGTGGCGATGAGCCCAGATTGCCTAGAGTCAGAAAGAAAGCAAAGCTTTAGATACGATTTCCAGAGGATATGGAGACAAAAGATACTTGCCACTCGCTGAATGTGCCTAAATTGACTACACGAAAAGAAATTAATGTCACAAAACGTTCACTATGAGCTTCACTGTAACGAGAAGCGGTTTTTAATGATACTTACTTGGGCAATAATAACTTTTTGGTCGGCGATACATAATGAAGAACGTTCCTTTTTCGACGACGATTTTTTAATGAATGATTTGCGTTGCTTACGTTCATTACTTGTGAATTGTCATCTTGCCGTTTCGTTTTTTTCTATTTCAGTCTGGCGATAACGTTTTGTGATAATCGAAAATATCAAATGGTGGATTAGATATACATTTTTCAGTATCGCAAAACCAAACGCGAAAATAAAATTAACCCTTTTTGCCCGCAAAATTTAAGCACATATCTCTGATTTTTTATTAACCATTTTTTAACTATTGTATCGATATACATTACTTTTATTTGCTTAAGCCAAGATTAATCACTGCTTCTCATACAGCTGTATGTTGAAAAATACTAGGCAAACTAAGCAACCGCATGAAAAACCTATGATACAATTTTTGTATATTTTCAGATCACATTGCATGCTATTCATAAGCCAAGAAAACTATGTAATTGATATCAACATTACAAAAAAATGTGAGTGTAATTTTAGTCACAATATTTCTAACGTTTGTCACGTTTACCATTGAATTGAGCATTATCCCTTCATGCTTTCTAAAAAGGCTTATAATAAAACCTATATGTTCTAATATATTATATTTTATACAAATATGTTATAAGATATAAATATAGCTTTCGGCATTCCATCTTCGTTGATGTCGAGTTCACTATCAGTGATGTATCAAAATTCAAAAATCAAAAAGCGAGAGATGGTAGCGGTACACGCTCTGTAGCTGTTGTTGCATTTTCAGCACCTTAGTGAACTTTAATCGTTATTTATAAGTCGAATTTTAGGATGCAGCAAACCCACGAGGGCAAAATGAAGTTGCGTATTCTTCGCCTAAAGCGGATTAAATCTATTTGAATACTTACCTCACGAACACTTCTATACAACAATACTGCTCACTTCATTTTTAGCTGAATTTCTACTTTGTGAACTAAGCTGTAGTGCTACTTCGACACGGATGTTCGTACGCCAAATGTTGGTGTGTATCTCTGAATAAAGCTGGATTTCTGATAATATAGTTATGAGCATGAGATATTTAAAAGGCATAATAAGATATTTAGAAGCTCATTGGGAATTATGCATAGCTTATATTTACGAAAATTTATAAACACGTAATGTTGGGACTTCGAATACAGGGTTTGTTTAGCATGGAGATCTTTTGTCTGTAAGTAAAAAAAATGCTTGAAAAATCCATGGTTCTGAGGAGCTGAGAGAAGCAGTAATATATGCGATGGTAGAAGAGAAGAATCACATTCACCTTGTGATGCTGTGCTGTCGTGCTCGTCGTGCGGTGATCGCTCCTCTTTACTAGTATTGTCGGCTGTTTGCAATGACTTCTGCTACGGAGAAGCAAACTGCACGATGTTCGTCGAGTGTCGGCCGGTTGCTGACTGCCCAATCGGCCGGTTCGGCGATAGCATGGCTGGCGAAGGAGACGAGTACCTTCAAACCCGTCGCTATGACTCCTTGTTTTGCTTCTGGAATCATCTGCGATCCAGTTTCCGTTGTTAGTGTCCTCATTCTGGAGATTAGACAGCAGTACAACATCCATCCGATCTTCACGCGCATGCTGAATCGTAAGGTCCTGGGTGACAGCGCGTCTCTGGCAGTTCAGTTGCACCGGTTGCGGCCCTCTGCACGATCGATCGCCGGTCTGGTGGCAGCGGAAACACCGCTGTGCACTCTTCGGGCGTTTGAACTCGCACCTCAAGCCCGATACGCAGATACCCACCCGGAGCTTCTTGCCCTCAAGAGATAGGGCATCTTTTTGCAGGATGCTAATAAGCAGATTCCATGCTGCGATCTGGCCCCTACTATGTTGCTCTATGTTGGGCAAAACCCCTTTGTGTAACTTTTACAACAACCCATACGTAAGAGAGTGAGAATCAATGTAAGGGAGGGATTGGCAAACAGTCTACGTATATAAAATCCAATGAATTTTGTGTACAGCGTTGTAAACTTGCTTATGAAAATAAAGCATGTTTTCAAGATTGCAACGTTGACATGACACTAGGTAGATGCATTATTGTTGCCTGTGGGAGAGAAGCTTTGAAACAATGTTTAATATTCGGCGCCTTCCCGAAATGCGAGCAATGGGATTTGAATTAATGAAATGCACGCTCATATGTTCGTGCGCCGTAGCCTTACAGCTTGAGCCATCGGGACTCTTTAGATGAACCCCGTTGCGAATGATTTACATTCTATTTTTTTTTAGACCAATCTATGAGAAGGAAAAATTAATAAACGGGAACCTGATCGATACTATGTGTCCATGACCTTGTCACTTTCATTCTACACATACCCTTTGGTTCTTTTGTGTTTTACTGTAAGCACTTCCTGTGATCTTGTGAGTTTATGCGTGAGTGTGTTCATTGGAATAAACGGGTAAGTACAATTAGTATTTTATTAGTGTTACGGCCAGGGTATAAGAAGTAGGCAATCGATCCCAGCCCGTAGATATACCCTGCACATCCTATATCGTTAAGATACAACCCCTTTTTTTATTTGTACTCTTACGGGTACTAAAAATTATTTTTTAATTATGATTTAATGTATGATTTGAATTTATTTGTAATTATACGCATACCAAGTAGGTATAAATATAGCATTTGAAGCTAACAGAATCAAAAAGAACATTAATAGAACATTAGTTATGAAAGAACTTATTTTTAAAAGCCATTTATAAATCAACATATTACTTACCCGAACCCCCTTACTTATCAGGCGCTACAACCGCTTGGCGGTCTTGGCCTGCTCCAGGAGAAACCGGAACCGCTCGCGGTCGAGCGCCGTCGTCTGCCAATCGTTGATCCCGGCCTTTTTGGCGGACGCATCCACGCCATCACTCCATCTCAGTTTGGGCCTACCACGCCTCCTCTGTCCATGTGGGCAGCCTAAAAGGACTTTACGGGCTGGGTCGTCCGGGGCCATTCTAATGACATGACCAGCCCACCGGAGCCTGGCGAGTCTAATTCGCTGCACGACAGTGAGGCTATCGTACAGTTCGTAGAGCTCGTCATTGTATCGGCTCCTCCATTGTCCTTCCACACATACGGGGCCAAAAATCCTTCTGAGCATCTTCCTCTCGAACGCGGCTAAGAGGGTTTCGTCAGTTTTGGACAAGGTCCATGTCTCAGAGGCGTATGTGAGTACTGGAACTATGAGTGTTTTATATAGTTCCAGCTTCAGCCGTCGCGACAGGTATTTTGAGTGGAGAAGTTTCCTCAGGCTGTAGTATGACCGGTTGGCTGCCAGCACCCTTGCGCGTAATTCAACTTCTATGCTACTGTTGGTGCTGACTTTTGACCCAAGATAGGTGAAGTTTTGGACGACTTCAAAGGTTCGCTCACCTATCTGTACGTCACCCCTGCGTAGACTCGCATTAGTATTTGTTAGCAGGGCCGCTGACGGTGCCACCATCATTTTGGTTTTTGCCTCGTTAATCTCCAAACCGAGGTTCTCAGCCGCCTGCTCAATCCGTTTGTAAGCCTCTGCTACATAGGAGAGCCGCAAACCAATGATGTCTATGTCATCAGCGTATGCCAGAATCTGGATTGACTTGTAGAAGATGGTCCCCGAGGTTTCCACTCCTGAGTCTCGGATGGCCCTCTCTAGCGCCAGGTTGAAAAGGAGACAGGCAAGCTCATCGCCCTGGCGCAGACCCTTGGTGGTAGCAAAGGGCCTTGAGAGTTTTCCATCCACCATCACCTGGCATGTGACGTTGGTCATGGTCATTTTAACAAGCCTGGTAAGCTTGGCCGGGATTCCAAAAGAGCTCATTGCGTCGTAAAGTTTTACCCTGGCTATGCTGTCGTATGCGGCTTTGAAGTCTATGAAGAGATGGAAAGATTGGAGCTGTTGCTCCGCCATCTTCTCCAAGATCTGCCGCATGGTGAAGATCTGGTCAGCGGTTGATTTTCCTTTTCGGAATCCCCTCTGATAGTTTCCCACTATCTCTTCTACGAATGGGACAAGTCTCTCTTGCAAGACTAAGGAGAAGATCTTATAGGCGGTATTCAACACCGTAATACCCCTGTAATTGCTGCACTGTAGCCTGTCTCCTTTCTTGTATATGGGATAGATGATACCAAGATTCCAATCACAAGGTATCGATTCGCTATCCCACACCTCAGTAATTATTTGATGAATTTTGCGTTCAAGCGCTGCACCTCCGTTTTTGATCAGTTCGGCTGATATTCCGTCGGTGCCGGGTGCTTTATTATTCTTCAACCGACGGATTGCTTTTCGGGTTTCGTCCATGCTAGGTGGCAGTAGGATGACATCATCCGCTAGTGGAGCCTCTAGCTGTTCGTTGAACTGATCATTTAGTAATTCATCAAAATACTGAGCCCATCGCGAGAGGACCTCTGGCTGGTAGCTGACCAGATTTCCATCCTTATTTCGACAACAGGTCACCTTAGGTATAAAGGTTTTTCGATGACCTGCTATCTCTTGGTAAAACTTTTTTCCTGGGCCGTATCGCACTCTGATTCCTTGGAGCTCCTGCACTCGTTGTTCTTCCCACTGATGTTTCTTGGTGCGGTGTACTCTTTTTTCTTCTCGTCTGAGCCGTATGTAATTCTCTGCGCATGCCCGCGTTCTATGCCGCTGCTGCATTGCTCGGTATGCGCAGTTCTTACGTTCCGTCACAAGTCTACATTCGTCGTCGAACCAGCCAGATTTGGTGTTGCCCCGACGTGGTGGTAGTGTGGATTTTGCACAGTTCAATATCTTTGTTTTTAGAGCGCTCCACCGTTCGCTCGTAGTGTTGTATGGATTTGCTGGTAATAGAGACTCACCTAAAGCGGATTCGAATGCCTGTTGGACTTTAGCGTCCTTTAGGGAGTCCGTGTTGAGCCGGGCCTGCATTTTTTCCTCATCCCCTTTGTCACGGGGACGGGCGATTCTGCAACGTATCACTAAGCCAACCAGATAGTGATCGGAATCGATGTTGGCTCCTCTATAGGTTCTGACGTTTAACAGGCTCGACTGTCTTCGGCGGCTTATCAGCACGTGGTCGATCTGGTTGGAGGTGGCTCCATCTGGGGACACCCAAGTAGCTTTGTGGATGTCCCGACGCGCAAACTTGGTACTTCCCACAACCAGATTACTTGCTGCTGCAAGTTGGACCAATCTATTACCATTGTCATTACTGTGCTCATGTAGACTGTGATCACCAATGTATTGGCGATACATTGGCTCCCTACCGACTTTTGCATTGAAGTCCCCCAAGATGATTTTGAGGTCATGCTTAGGGCACTTATCAATGATTTTTGCGAGGCGGCCATAGAAAAGGTCCTTCTCCTCTTCGTCTTTGTCTTCGGTAGGGGCGTGAACGTTTATGAGGCTGATGTTGAAGAATTTGCCTCGCATGCGCAGGGTGCATAGCCTATCGTCTATAGCCTTGAAGTCGATGACCTCGGATTTCAGCCGCGGACCCACGGCGAAACCCGTTCCGAGCATATGGTGGCGGTCGTGGCAGCTGTAGTACAAGTGGTACCGTTTTTCACCACGTCTGTTTAGCACACCATTCCCTAGCCATCGTATTTCTTGTAGTGCTACAAGGTCCATGTTCAGTGTGGCTAGGGCGTCATCTAGTTGCTTCAAGGCTCCGGCTCTGTGCAGAGTGCGTACGTTCCATGAGCCCATTATCAATGTCCGGGGGCGTTGCAGGGGTCGGTTGCCGTTGAGTCCAGTTCGCAGAATGTCCTGATTGCTTTCCGTAGTCTAAGTTTACTCGAGGCAGGGTGACTGGCCCCGCGCTCGAGCCCCCAGTACCTCTGGAGGGCCTCGGAGCAGTTAAGTTTAGCGTCTGGCTGTCCCCCCGACGTTCAGACAGCCCGGTTACCCGCGCTGCCCACCCCCCTCCTGTTTAGCCATGCGCCCCCATCCGCCCAAGGGGTTGGAACCAGCCCGTTTACCCAAGCTTAGATATACGATGATACATGTTACCGCTCTGCACGTCGGGGACGTGGCGGAATAGGAGTTGGAAAGGAGAGCCTGTGTAGCCTTCTAGAGGCGTCGGATCCTAACCCATTAACAGAGATTTGTTTTTATTAGATAGTTGTTATTATGTTAGCTCTTTATAATGGTGTGAGTGTTCTGTGTATGTCTGATGCTTGTTTGTCCGATGGCGATGCTGTACGCTCGTCAAACGGTACAATTTCTTCGTTATTATACGGTGGAATTTCAGTGTCGGAAAGAATGCAATTGTCTGTAGTATTTGTATGAGTATTGATCTTTGTGATTTCTGTTGTATTAGTGATCTCATTGCGGGGCGTGCAATTTATGGTTTTTTGGTGGGTACTTGTATTATCAGGGTTTTCTAGTTCTTGTTGATGAGAGTTGGGGCTATCTGTCTTTTCGTAATTGCGGATTGCTAAATGTGGTGAAATGTGTCTGGTATTCGCAGTTTCAGCGAATGTTTTGGTTATGTATTTACGTGGGATTATCGGAGCTTGGGCTCTTCTGATTTCTCGTGCTTCTCTTGCGGTAACTCTATTTGTAGTTTGAATTTTCTTTATCTTTAATTCGTCAAGGTATACGGGGCATGTCTTGTCTAAAGTGCTGTGGGCTTCGCCGCATTCTAGGCATTTAGTTTCATAATCACATGTCTTATACGTATTTGTGCAGTTAGCACACTTTTTACTACTTTTGCAAAACTTTTTTGTGTGTCCCAGTCTTAGGCAGTTCATGCATCGCATCGGCTTAGGGATGTATAATCCACTTTCAAATCATAGTAATAACCAAAGTTTACTTTATGTGGGATACTGACAGAGTCGAACGTTAGTATGACCGTACGGGTATTGACCCATATGCCGTCCTTGTCTTTTCTTTTCATGATCTCTACTTCTTTTACTTTTTGGTCAGCAAGCCCAGATATGGTTTCGTCCTTTGTAGTAAATGGGATGGCATCACATCTTATTACGCCTTTAGAGGAGTTAAGGGTCTCATGCTTGTAAACTTTAGTTTCGATTCCGTTGGTAGATTTAAGATCGATTTTCTTTAATCTGTCTGCTTGTTTTTATGTTTCTTACCAGTACAAGAAGTCTGCCATCTTTTAAAATGGTGACCTTTTTTGGCATTTCGTTAATTGCTATGTAGCATGCCTGCAAAACACCCTACTCTAATGAAGACTGATACACTACTGAAGTACATTCAACCTGAACCATTTAGCACTGTTTCCCACACTCAAGTAAAGAATGCACAAAATAGATGATCAATGCACTAATGAAAAGTGGCACACTAACCGACTCAAGGAAAACAATGTATCCGCATGAACAAGGTAGCCACCCGAACAGATAGCCGAGTAAGCGTTTCTTCGCGCAAAGCAATAAAGGGGTCATCGCGACCGCAACGGAAACGCCTTACAAAACATTTATGTTTATTATGATACAAAGTCAACCATGTTATTAAATAAGCTCCAAAACCCAAAACAATGTTTGAGTATAAATAAAGTCGATTTTGAGCTGGACGAGGAGACACAGTCCGACAAGCAAACCAAACGCTTCGTGTTTCTATTCAAGAGCTTTGAGTGTCCCCCTACCCAAGGTAAAGCCTCAAAGTCTCCAACATTCCAGTATGGGAAAACTCTTCTAGATTTCCAACGATCGCCTGGACGATCATATCCGTAAAAGCTCCACCGATTTTTAATATTACATGGCGACCGTGACTTCAGTCTCCACCGATTTTTAATATTACAGCTAGTTCAATGGCTTTTTGTACTAAGAAGGGATTAGCTGTTCTAAGAGATTTCTCGAGAGTACATCTTTCGATAACCATAAAGGTTTCCTCTTCCACGAAGAATTCATTTAAAGGAATTCTATCCCCTCTGATTCTCCTTTTCTTCTGTTTTCTGCTAGGACTCTGACCCAAAGGCTCGTAATACGAGCTAAAAGCTGGTCCTCCCCTGGGGTCCTCGACCCCCATCGCACTAGTAATGTGTTCTTATTATTAGTTGTGTGAGTTTTTGGGTCTGCTATTTACGTGTTTGTTTTTTGTCGCTGTCTTCTTTTTTATTTGGAGATGCACGAATTCACTGTTGTAGTTAGGTTTATGTGTTCAGATGACTATTCGCCTTGAGTGATAAACTGTAACTGAAACAATTACTTTGACGACGATCTTCACTTGTTGACAAAATGACGGTTTTCACTGTTTATATTTGAAACTGTCATCGAGACAGCTCGCCGTGTTCGACGATGTCCGATAGCGTAGGTCCACGACTCTCAAAAACACAAATTGGTCGCTCATTCTTATTCACTCATAACTAGTCGCTCATTCATCCGGCTTGGTCCGATAGGTGGACACGCGTCAAAAGGCTCTTGTTGTTCTCGGGACCTTTCGTTCATCACACGATTGTTTTTTATAGAATTTGAGATATATATTGTAATTCACAGCATGCTCCTCGATAAATCCTTCACGTGATCTTGAAGGCGTCCTACCTGCTTCGCGAGATGCTCGCCACTTAGCTTTGGATATTCCAATGGGCGTCTGATGTTCACCGTAGAATTATTCGCCAGTTCGTCTCTGCCACGCTGCATTTTTCGTAGGTCGTGCTTCCTTACCATGTCTCGCGCGCTCACGGAACGACGCTTCATGATACGTTTTGGCGCGCTCGACACTTCGTTCGGCATGCGGGTTTTGGCCGCGCCACCCAGCTCGATCGCGTGTTTACCAATCAATTGCTTAAGGCATGCTTCCGAGCAACGGTTGGATATCTTAGATTTTTCCATTGCTGCATTTTTTGCCGCTGGGAACATTTAAATTTACGTCCTAAAACACAATTTCACCATGCTCATTGAACACTAATTTTTACTGCCATGAAAACCTTCTGATCTTAACCATTTGTATCCACTTTTTGGAAAAAACGGCCTTTTCTATCGGGTCCAACTTGCAGCAGCAAGTAATCTGGTTGTGGGAAGTACCAAGTTTGCGCGTCGGGACACCCACAAATTTACTTGGGTGTCCCCAGATGGAGCCACCTCCTACCAGATCGACGACGTGTTGATAATCCGCCGAAGATAGTCTAGCCTGTTAAACGCCAGAACATATAGAGAAGCCAACATCGATTCCGATCACTATTTGGTTGTCTTAGTGATACGTTGCAGAATCGCCCGTCCTCGTGCCAAAAAAGATGAGGGAAAAAAGCAGGCCCGGCTCAACACGGACTCCCTAGAGGACGCTAAAGTCCAACAGGCATTTTAATCCGCTTTAGGTGAGTGTCTATTACCAGCAACTCCATACGATACTACGAGCGAAAGGGTCGTAAAAGAGTGTGCGCGAAGGCACGCTCTAGTATCGCCCCTTCCGGTGGCGAAACCTGTGCTGCAGGTTACTGCAGCAACAGCAACGCAGGAGGTCTCGATGGACCTTCCTGCAAATGAGGCTTCGGCCTCGAATGTGGCGGGAACCGTGGAATCCCGCCGTGAAAAGATACCGCCCTTCGTGGTGTGGGATCTAACGGAGCAGCACCACAGTTCGCTGTGTGCTGCTATGAAGAAGGAGCAACTTGCTGCTACCTTCACGTTCCTTCCGCGGAACTTCTGCAGGGTATCCTGCAGAACACGGAAGGACCACGAGGCGGTCAAGGGACTCTTGATCGCCTCAAAGCGTGAATTTTTCACGCACGACTTTCAGGGGGACAAGCCCTACCAGCTTGTCCTCAAAGGGCTACGGTATGGTTCCTCGGACCATGTCTTGGCCTTCCTGCAGGAGCAGGGCCTCACACCCACTGCGGTCCGTGAGTTGAATGTAGGAGCCCTCGAGAAGGTCTCCTGCAAGGCGTTCGTCGTGATCTCCTTCTCGAAGGGGACCACGACGCTTGAGCAGGTGCGTGGGATCACGCACCTGAATTACACGCGCGTTTGGTGGGAGAAATTCTCCCCCAAACGCTCGGAGTGCACGCAGTGTGGCAACTACCTGCATTTCGGCCATTCGGCAAAGATGTGCCACATGGCCGCCCGCTGCGGCAAGTGCGGCGGGAAGCATATGGCTCGACAGTGCGCTGTCGAGCTGGACAACAAGCGCAGGTGCGTGAATTGCATGGGCAACCATAGCCCATTCTATCCGCACTGCTCTGCGCGGATTGCTTTTCTGCGAAAGCGCTGATTCAACGTGGAGCCCATGCAACCGCTACGGACGGCTGAAGTGGGCCCCCACGTGAGGTACGTGCCGGCCCCGTCGTCGGAAACCCCCGCGTGGAAGAAGGCTCTTCCGTGGATGCAGGAGCATCCTAAGAACACCCCCGCCCCCGTAAACGCTCCCGTTTGCGCGTGTCAGGGGTGTCCATCGAGGAAGCCAGCCCCGAAGGCACCGACGCCAGGTGCCTCTCTGCCGACACCAGTCCTGCAGCAGCCGATGCCGCAGGACCAGCCGGCCAAGCGCAAGAAGAAGCGCGGAGGAAAAAAGAAGAAGACCTCCAACCAGCAACAGCAGCAGCAGCAGGACGACACTTCCGCACCGACGGTTCCCCAAGGAGGATCGAAGGCTGCGAAGAAAGCCAGCCGCCAGCCTGCCCAGGACAAGGTGGATAAACTGCGGGAGACGTTGTCTCAGCAGCAGCAATCCCAGGCAGAGGATGAGATGGAGAGCCAGTTCGGCGCCATCGTCCGCCTCTGGCTGGAATTCAAGAGGGTGGTGAAAGTCCTCCCAAGGGATCAGATGTTAAATCACATGATCTCTTTTATCATTCGCAGTGACCCTTAGATGTGCCAACTGGAATGCCCGCTCCATCGCCCAGAAGAAGATGGAGCTTATAGATTTCCTGACGACCAAGGAAATCGACCTGATGGCCCTGACGGAAACCCACCTCCAACCGGATCGGGCCTTCAACCTACCAGACCACGCCGTGGTCCGCCTCGATAGACAGGGAAGTACATTTGGTGGCATTGCCATCCTTGTCCGTCGTAACATTAAATTCCGCACCCTTTCTCTTCCAGGGACGGAGCTGGTGGAAGCAGCTGGAGTCGAGTTAACCTCCTCCCAGGGCAGCTTCCGCTTCTACGCAGCCTATTGCCCCCGGCAAGCCCGCGAGGTGGACAGATCCGTGGAGACGCTGAAAGCAGACCTCCGGAAGCTGACAAGAGCCCCTGGCCGATTCATCATCGCTGGGGATCTGAACGCGAGGCACCACGCCTGGGGAAATGCGGCCGTGAATAAGAACGGGAAAGTGCTGTTTGAAGATGCGCAAGCAGGCTTCTATTCGGTGCTGTTCCCGTTCCAACCGATCTTCTACATGCGAAAGAGTTACTCCACGTTAGACATATGGAACGCAAGCCAGGAGGCAGCGGAGGGACTACAGGGCGGCGAACTGGATGAAGTTCGAACGTTCCGTCGATAGATCCCTGGATACGCGTGTGCCCCTATGCTCGATAGACGATGTCGATGCAGCTGTGACTAGCTTTATAAGTAGTGTTAGGGAAGCGGAAGATAGGGCCGTTCCCCTGGTGGCTACTAAAGCCAAGCTAGTCGAGATAGATCTGGAATCGCTACGCTTCATAAAGTTACGAAACTCAATGAGGCGTCGTTTCCAGCGTACCGCAGATAGGGCTTACTACCTAGCATATAGGAAACATAGTAAGGTAGTAAGGGACCGTCTAGGGCATGCTAGGAACGAGCATTTCTCGAAGGAGATTCGCTCGATGCCCAAAAACTCTCGTCCTTTTTGGAGGGTTACGAAAGTTTTAAAGAATAGGCCTAGGCCTATTCCTCCCCTGGGTGAAGCCCCTAGTCGGAGTTTCACGCCAGAAGAAAAAGTTCAGCTCTTGGCTGAACATTTTGCTCACTCACATCGAGTGAGCGACACGATGACTAGCATCGGCTCAATGTTCGCTTCCTGCCACTGACCGGGTCACCTTGGAAGAGGTCCGGACACTTGTAAAGTACAGTGTCGGATTCAAAGCTCCAAGACCTGACAACATCTTTAACGTGATGTGAGTTGCTCAACCAACATCTTTAACAGATGTCTGGAACTGGGTGGTATTTCCCCACCCAATGGAATCTTGCAATAGTCGTTCCAATCCAAAAAAAATAGGGAAGGATTCTTCCCTAACCTCGAGTTACCGTTCGATCTCCCTCTTGCCTGTTGTAAGCAAGATTTTCGAGAGAGTGGTTTATACGCGGATAGAGGCCCCACTGTACCGACTGCAATGCGTTGACGGGTGTCCATTTTGGCTTTATAAGAGGACACTCAACAGCTCACCAGCTGCAGCGTGTCCTGCATGTCGTCAATGACGGAAAACGTTGTGGAAAGTCCACTGCGATGGCCTTGTTGGACATCGAAAAGGCTTTCGACAACGTTTGGTACGACGGGTTATTGCATAAGCTTCATGTCCAGCAACTTCCGACGTACTTAGTGAGAACCATTCAGTCCTATCTGAGTTCTCGTACGTCGGTTGTTCATTTAGAGGGGACAATGTCCGCCCCCTATGCCAACTGTGCAGGCGTTCCACAGGGGAGTATCCTAGGACCACTCCTGTACAATTGTTTTGCGTCGGATATTGCCGACTTGGCTATTAAAACGCAGTTGTTCCTTTACGCAGACGACACTGCCATTTTGTACTCCTCTCTAAATCTGAAGTCCCTTCGTGGAGGACTTCACAGAGGTTTGGATAGTTACATCCCATACATCAATGATTGGAGGATAAGGGTAAATTTTGAAAAGACCCAGGTGATGGTGGTCCCTAACAAGCGACAGATGCTTATGGCTTCTATCGTGCGTAAGGTGAAACCCATCACACTGCATAGCAAGGTAATCCCCTGGTCCACAGATGTGCGCTACCTCGGGGTTACCTATGAACGAAAGCTGTCGTTCCGACAGCATGTAGATCATCTTGCTTCCAAGACGTTTGGTCTCCTTAGGAGTTTGTATCCGCTCATCGCGCGACGCTCGGGACTGTCGAGAGATAATAAACTTATTATCTATCGACAAGTCATCCTGCCAGCGCTGATGTACGGATCAAATGTCTGGAGCAATTGCTCAAAAGCGGATATCCTAGTGGTGCAGAGAATCCAGAACAAGTTTCTGAAGATGATTCTCAATCTGCCCACTAGGTATCCCACTAGGGACCTACATATAGATGCAGGGATCCCATTGATAAGCGAGCGCATTGAGACTAGTCTCATGCGACTCCAACTCACCTCCCGGAACTCAGCGTATGCTCTGATCCGGGATCTCTTTAGGTGAATTTTTTAAGTAGTGTGTAGTTAGGTGTAGGTTTTTATTTAGTTTTAAGGTAGTTAGATTTAATTTTAGGAAAAATGGGGTCCGTCCCCGATAGATGGCCTTGCGTGCCATCAACTTCCAGCCATGCGTGCTGAGAATTATCTAGCCAGGTAGGGAAAGTTTTAGGCAGAACAGCTTAGGGCCGGTACCAATGGTTAGACAGGATTGATAAAATTATAAGGCTCAGTAGCCACACCTAGCGTAGATACTCAGGAGTCAGAGTAGGAACCTAGATTAGATGATGTCATCACGTTTTAGGGATGTCATCACCAAAGTTGTAAAAAAAAACATTAGTATATAAATAAATTATATGCCATTTATTGGTCCTTCATGCAACTAGCAGAGCACTATTTCCCCTCATCAGCAGAAAATCGCATCTATCCTTGCAAAACCGCTTAGCGGTGTACAAACAGATCCTCTTGCCAGCAGTCTTATATGCCGCCCCAGATTGGGAAACATATGCAAGGGTACAGCAATGCAAGCTACAGGGGAAACTTAACAAAATACTACGGCTGGTGATGAGAGCAGACAGGCACACCACAAATAACCAAATCCAGGAGGCAGCGGCCACGGCCAGCCAGAACAAACTTATAACTGAACAAATAGCAGCATTCAGAGCTAGAGCTGCAAGTTGTTCTCACCGCCTCATCGAGGTACTTGTAGTTTAAGTTTTAGCTTAAAGTAGGATAGATTATTTATTAGTTAGTTATAAGTTAAGTAGTTTTAGAAATTAACTAAAAATCAAAAACATATAGCAGGGAGATTTAAATTCCCCGACTGAACACGAACATCAAGGCGAAATGTAGCCGACAATTTATTTTTCCAGAGTTGTAAAGCGTTGTACGCTGTGTCTCTCGCATTATGTAAAAAGTATTGTATACAAAAACAATGAATAAAGTACCATTTCAAGTCAAGTCAAATTCTTTTCAGTTGTCAAAGTTGAGCTTATGATTCCAACAAAAATTTTCCCCAAAAAGTAAACGCGAATATACCTGAATAGTGAGAAGTGCAACTGCAATTATATTGTGCAATATTGTGTATTTTGGTGTTCGCATAAACTCTGATAAACGAAATGGCCCGTAATTTTGTCAGAAACGTGGTGAAATCGATGGATTACGGTAGGTAATCAACATTAATCGTCGTCGCCTTGTGCCGGGCGGGTCACTTTTTTGAGAAAAGTGATGCTTTAATGTATTGAATTTAGCATCCAACCCTCACATTTTTTTTACCCGGAAGGGATTTAGCTGGTCAAAGAGGGAGTTGGGAAAATAAGAGGGGGTCCGGGAAGCAAATCGGGCTATAACGTTAGCCGTCTCGTAGCGCACCGATTGAAAAGAGCACGCGATCTTCCTCACTTTCCTTTCCTTCGGCTCTGTGGTTACGTATCAGTCGCGTAACAGCTTCCGCCGCAGCTTCCGGAGTTTCTTCGCCGTGGCGTACTCGACCCCAAGGTAGCGCATTTGACTCACTTGCTTGACCTGTACGTCGTTGATCCTTAGTGGACGGTCGACATACCCCTGGCGGAGGCTCGAGACCATGACGACGTCGGTCTTCGCGGGCGCCAACTCCAGGTGTAGGGTATTTAGATCAATTCGCAGGCTATGAGTGTAAAATGATCGGCAACTTAGACTTCAAAGCGTCTTATAATGATATGTTCAGCTCAGAAAACCCAACAACATCGATGAGGACAAAACTGGAAAATGTATCAAAAAATAAGATCGTTAGTTGTTCACATGAAAGATATTAGACTTTGCTAGCCGAAAGCACTTACCACGCTAATAATGTTGTATTCTTTTTTTTAGCTGACGAATTTCGATAAATTCGCAGGCGTTGAGTTGGAAATGATCGGCAACTTAAACATCAAAGCGTCCAATAATGAGATGTTCAGCTCAGAAATCCCAACAACATCGATAAGGACAAAACTGGAAAATGTATCAAAAAATAAGATCGTTAGTTGTTCACATGAAAGATATTAGACTTTGCTAGCCGAAAGCACTTACCACGCTAATAATGTTGTATTCTTTTTTTTAGCTGACGAATTTCGATAAATTCGCAGGCGTTGAGTTGGAAATGATCGGCAACTTAAACATCAAAGCGTCTAATAATGAGATTCCCAGCTTAGAAGCCCCAGAAACGTCGATGAACACAATACTGGGAAATGCAGCAAAAAATAAGAACGTTAGTTTTCCACATAAAAGTTGTAAAGCTTTGCTTATCGAAAGCACTTACCTTCCTTAAAATGTTGCATGCTTTTTTTAGCAGAAGTATTTCAATAAATTCGTAGGCTTTGAGGTTAAAATGATCGGCAACTTAAACATCAAAGCGTCCAATAATGAGATGTTCAGCTCAGAAATCCCAACAACATCGATAAGGACAAAACTGAAAAATGCAGCAAAAAATAAGAACGTTAGTTGTTCACATGAAAGATATTAGACTTTGCTAGCCGAAAGCACTTACCACGCTAATAATGTTGTATTCTTTTTTTTAGCTGACGAATTTCGATAAATTCGCAGGCGTTGAGTTTAAAATGATCGGCAACTTAAACATCAAAGCGTCCAATAATGAGATGTTCAGCTCAGAAAACCCAACAACATCGATGAGGACAATACTGGAAAATGTATCAAAAAAATAAGATCGTTAGTTGTTCACATGAAAGATATTAGGCTTTGCTGGCCGAAAGCACTTACCACGCTAATAATGTTGTATTCTTTTTTTTAGCTGACGAATTTCGGTAAATTCGCAGGCGTTGAGTTGGAAATGATCGGCAACTTAAACATCAAAGCGTCTAATAATGAGATTCCCAGCTTGGAAGCCCCAGAAACGTCGATGAACACAATACTGGAAAATGCAGCAAAAAATAAGAACGTTAGTTTTCCACATAAAAGTTGTAAAGCTTTGCTTATCGAAAGCACTTACCTTCCTTAAAAAGTTGCATGCTTTTTTTAGCAGAAGTATTTCAATAAACTCGTAGGCTTTGAGGTTAAAATGATCGGCAACTTAAACATCAAAGCGTCCAATAATGAGATGTTCAGCTCAGAAATCCTTCCTCAACATCGATAAGGACAAAACTGGAAAATGTATCAAAAAATAAGATCGTTAGTTGTTCACATGAAAGATATTAGACTTTGCTAGCCGAAAGCACTTACCACGCTAATAATGTTGTATTCTTTTTTTTAGCTGACGAATTTCGATAAATTCGCAGGCGTTGAGTTGGAAATGATCGGCAACTTAAACATCAAAGCGTCCAATAATGAGATGTTCAGCTCAGAAAACCCAACAACATCGATGAGGACAATACTGGAAAATGTATCAAAAAAATAAGATCGTTAGTTGTTCACATGAAAGATATTAGGCTTTGCTGGCCGAAAGCACTTACCACGCTAATAATGCTGTATTCTTTTTTTTTAGCTGACGAATTTCGATAAATTCGCAGGCGTTGAGTTTAAAATAATCGGCAACTTAAACATCAAAGCGTCTAATAATGAAATTCCCAACTTATAAGCCCCAGAAACGTCGATGAACACAATACTGGAAAATGCAGCAAAAAATAAGAACGTTAGTTTTCCACATAAAAGGTGTAAAGCTTTGCTTATCGAAAGCACTTACTTCCCTAAAAATGTTCTTGTTTTTAGCTGGAAGGCGAAAACCAACATCCAGGTAAGCTTGCTGACGAACTGCTTGATGTTATGATAAACACCGTTTCGGGCTTCCACGTGATCTATTATACATCAAATTATCTTATAAGAGATATATTTCGTTTGTTTCACTTACCAAAACGTGTACCATATCATTTATGCTTCTTTATGATTCTTTTAAAGGTGGACGTCTCACTATAAAAAGTGTCAATGCAAAGGGAGAGGATAAATAAAGATATGTATTCCTGAAAGTGTACTGGAATGTCATCTACCCACTATTGAAAGGCAGAATTGAATAATTCGGAAAAGTTCTATCACCAGTTGAAATTGATCAATCCGCATGCAACCATTGCATGGAACGGACGCCAATTCGGCATGCTCCGCACAGATTAGTTACAGAGAACAGTTGGATTGTTCTATGCTCAGTAGTCATCGTGATCGTGATCGATAAACGTTCAGAATTCGAAAAGTACACGTGGTTATTAATCCGTCACAGGTTAGGGAACAGATTATACACGTATCCAGACGCTTCTTTGGCAAGCAAGCGTCACTCGTAGAATCCTTTAGCGGCATAAGATTGACCGTCCCGCTCCTTATAAAATCGCTTCGAAACTTTAGTCAGCGGCTGAATAGTGAATAAGATCTTAATTTAATAGAAACGGCCATAATGTCATTTTTTATCCTGTGGGACTTTAACTTTTATGGGTACGATTGGGTAAGCAAAAAAGACATACAACGTGCTGTAATCACCAGAGACTTTTGCGACAAAGTCAGCCTAGTAGGCTCACTAGAATTGAGCATACCCAAGTTGTATAAGTCCAAGGCGCGTGACAGTGCCATAGACCTTTCTCTTTAGTTAAACACGGAAGGTCCGTGGAAGTGTATCCACGATTTCTGTGGCTGCGACCATCAGCTGATAAAAAATTACATGAAAAATTCATTTCTTTTACCTTTTCATGCCTACGAAACTGACTTCTACCTTCTTGAAGGATTTTGTTACGATGCAAGATCTATTGATGGAGCCGCCTGGTGATTGATGATTCTCAATGACGGCTTTGATATAGATTTCTAATTCATTTTGTAAAACGGTAATCTTATGAGCAAAACTGAATGTTTGCATGTATGTGAGGTTGGGATACGAGAAGAGACCTCATGGATATCAATAGGAGTACGAGCGGATGGAAGAGGAAGCGAGAACGCTTATCGAGAGCGAGAGGGAAGGTCAGAAATATAAGCGGCGCGCGCTTCCTAAGGGAAGGGAGTGAGTGAGCATCGAGCAGTCAATCCGGAGGGACGTGTTTGTTGCGAGCGATTACAAGTGGTTAGATCAGAGTTACTAACTGTGAATTTAACTATCTTTTAGTTCAACCAGTTCAAACGTGGCTGTTCATCGCTTGACGCTAGACAAGCGTCGCCGTGAAGAAATGATCAGCAGTGAAAGCGAGATGGACGACGAGTTCATCGAAGTGCGTTCTCGCGGCAGTAGTCGTCGTGCGAAGGCGACGAAAACCAAGGCTGCGCTTCCAGCGCAACCGGCGAAACCGGCGCACCAAGCGCCCCAAGCGAAAACCGCGTCAAAAAGCGTGTCGTTTCGTCTTCCACCCATAGTGGTGAAGACGAACGCATACCATCAGCTTCGTGCTGATTTGTCGTCAATCGCTGGGGTTGAGTTACAGTCGATTGGTATTGGTTTCAAGCTGCACGTCAAGCAGGAGTCGACGCATGCAGCAATCATTTCTTATCTTACCGCCGCTCGCGCTGAGTTCTACTCACACGACAAGCGTGGTGAAGCAGCCTTTCAAGGCAGTGCTTCGGCGACTCCCTGAGTTCCCTGAAGAAGAAGTCATGCAGGCTTTGCGCGCTCTCCAGCTAGACATCTTAGCCGTGCATAAAATGCACCAAAAACAACGTTTGGACCAGTTCAACAAGAACTGTTTGTACCTGGTCCATTTTAAGAAGGGCTCCACTTCCTTGGAAGCCCTCAAGTCAATCCGCGTGGTTGACTGTTTGCGTGTACGCTGGGAGGCGTACTGTGGCCATAAAGGCCGTCTCACGCAGTGTCAGCGCTGCCAAGCTTTTGGCCACGGCGCTCAAAACTGCAATATGCGCAAGAAGTGCGCAATTTGCTCACTGGAGCATGACTCCAGTGAATGTAGTCTAGAAGAAAATTTGCCTCCTAAGTTCGCTAACTGTGGAGCAAATCATCGTAGCAGCGATCCCAGCTGCTCGAAACGTGAGCGGTTCCTCCAGGTTCGCCATAGTGTGGCAACTGGCGGTAAGCGCTCAGTGAATACAGGCACCCCTAGAGCGATGCCTGTTCCTCCCATATTTAACAAAGCTTCGTTCCCGGAGCTTAAACCTCGAGGCCCAGCTAAGCAAGCTGCCTCTTCTTCAAATTCCTCGGCTGCTCAGACTGCAAAGTCTGTGAAAGCAAATCAAAATCTAACGCCGACTGTTTCCACAGTTTGGCCTTCTAAACCTACTGGAGCCAATCCTTCTTCGCAAGGAAAGGCCCCAGTACCTTCCACCGTCGCTACTGGACCCCAGTTTGCGGCGATTGTTAATAATCCTGCGCCTTCTGCTGCAGTTCCGAATCAACCTGTCTCGACAGACTGCCACGTTGGGGAAAAGGCGGTCATAAGTCCAATTTTTTACACATATATGGTAGGGTATTTTTGAACATGGTGATGAATTAAGAAATAGTTGACTAAGAAAAAGCCAAAATTACAGGGTTCTATTTTTAGTAGTTTTTTAGATATACGATGCCAAAGTTGAAAAAGTGCAAAAAAACGATGAAATTTCTGGACATTGAGCGTTCTTGTTTAATGGGATGTTTTGCTCTGTTTTTCTACAATATCATATGCAAATTGCATATAGTTCGAAAGATTATAAAGTTTTCATTGTTTTAAAGTTATTTAAATAAATTTATTTATAATAAAAAGAAAAAAATATATTGTTTTTTGAAAATAAAAATAGGAAAAAAACATGTTTTTCGACTTTGGTAATGAATAAAAAAAAAGTATCAAAAAGTACCATCGCCAAATTTTCAGTAACGTTAGTTTAATATTTAAACAAACTTTTAAAGTCATTTCCAGCTGCGCATACTTGCGCACTCGTTTGTAAAATCAAATCTTGTAGGTAAACTTTTTTTACATATGGAGCCGCATGGTACCTGACGCTAGATATGTTAACTTATAAACATCACCGCCTCAATAATACTCACTACCCTTGCCACCTGTTTGTAAAATTTTACACCTGTGTTTTAGTTCAATAAAATTATGCTGTATATAGTACAGGTAGCTGCTAAGTTTTTATGCTAGCATAATATGTGCAAAGCCCCCCCTAAGGCAAAAAGAGCCGCCTCAATAACAGTGGTTACACCCATTGAAGGTAACCACTGTTATTGAGGCGGCTTTTTTTGCCTTAGGGGGGGGGGGGTTTCACATATTATGCTAGCATAAAAACTTAGCAGCTACCTGTACTATATACAGCATAATTTTATTGAATGATATATGGGATTCCCATATGACGTAATGGCATATAGGATGACATTAAGCTACCCATATCTTATATAATTAGTTCTACTAGTTCACATTTAAGTTCATTCCAAACATAAAACGTATATAGACAACATGGCTTATTTCATCATTAAAGATATTTTAAAGCAAATCAATATTTCAAATTCAGTAAAAGAAAATACGGAAATTATTTTCAATTATATTCTGGAAGTGGTTAAAACAAGAAATTTGCTAGTAAAGTCTGTTCGACAAAGAATAAAATTGCTCTTAGTGAAAGCAAAACAATTGTACGATAGATCCAATCGACACCAAATGCGATTTGAAAAATATAATCAAAAGTGGCTAAATTCAAATTTTGATATTGTATGTCGAAGTGAAAGCACACAAGAGGAGAATGATAGCAGATTTGGAAGACCTCGTAAATCTTTCGAAATTATTGGCAAACGACAAAGACGGCGCAGAATCAGTGAAATAGAAAGTGATTTGGGTGAAAAATATAGTTTGGAAGAAGTGCTAGAATTTGCAAGAAAAATAGCTCGTAAAGAAAATAAGTTCGAAGTGGTATATCTGTTAGGAAGATTATTGAATCGATCATTCAACTTAAGTGAAAATCCGAGTCAAACGCAGCTGATGAACGGAGAGGAGGCGTTTGGATTTTTAATTGATTATAATTTATCGAAAGATCAATACGAAGGAAGTCACCGGACAGATCCTTCACGATTTCCAACGTATAAAGAAGTGCAAAAAGCGAAAAATTTATGTGTTCCTTCAGGTGTACAAGTGAGCGAAAATAGTGTGAAAATGAGAGTTCAATCTTTAGCAAATGTAACAGCAGAGCGGATAATAGAGATGCGAAGTGAGGTTATTGAAGAATATTTGGAACAAAAGAAGCTAAATTCGGTAAATTTGGTATTGTTGTGCAATTGGGGTATGGATGGTTCTACCGGACATTCACAGTATCACCAACATGTTAACAGTGAACAAGATGATAGAAATATTTTTATAACCGCTATGTGTCCAGTCCAGCTATTCATTATTGACGATACCGATGAGAAAAAAATCTTTTGGTTCAATACCAAAGCGCAAAGTAACAGATTTTGTAGACCAATTGCAATGGTTTTTGCAAATGAGACTAGGGAATTAGTACTTCAAACGAAAAGTGAAAAAGAGAGTGAACTTACAAATTTGGAAACAAGGACAGTGCGCTTAAGCGGAGGGAAAAGTATAGAGTTGAAGTTCCAATTTTTGCTAACCATGATAGATGGAAAAGTGTTATCAATAATTACTGAAAATCCAACTATGTGCTGTCCAACAGTTTGTAGTGCTTCTCCTACACAGATGAATGATCTTGCAATGCAGGAAAAAGGCTTTAATCCAATTCCATGTGCATTGGACTACTGCATTTCACCCCTTCATTGCTGGCTATGGTTTTTTCAATGTATTTTGAACGTTTCTTATCGTATCACTGTAAAAAAATGGAGGATTACTAAAGAGGATACCATAGAGGTCGAAAACCGGAAAAAAATTGTTCGCCAGCAATTGTATAATGCTTTTGGAGTGAAAGTGGATCAACCACGACCAGGATCTTCGGGAAACAGTACAGTAGGAAATGTTTGTCGACGTATTTTTTCAAATCCAAGCTTAGCAAGTTCATCTATGGATGTTGATGAAGATCTTATCGATAGGTTCAGAAACATCCTGATTGTCATCAGCTGCCAGAAGTCTATAGATGCTGTAGCATTTGGAAAATATTGTAATGCTACCTACAGAAAGTTTTTGGAGTTGTATAATTGGTACAAAATTCCAGCAACTGTTCACAAAGTTTTGGCTCATGCAGGCGACATCAAACTACATTCTCCTGTACCCATAGGATGTCTAGGAGAAGAAGCATTAGAATCACGTCACAAATGCTTCAGACGGGACAGAGCCACTCACGCAAGAAAATCATCACGAGTGTATAATTTAGAAGACACATTCATGCGTGCAATACATACCAGCGATCCAAAAATCAGCTCTATTTCACTTGGATTGAGAATGCGTCGAAAAAAACCGTCATCGTTTCCAGAAGTAATTAAAAAATTCTTTTTGAATGACGATGAATCTTGTATGACAGATCCTGAGCTATGGACAACAGATGATGAAAATCCTGTAGACATGATTTTAAATGAAGTCGAGAATGCAGAAATTGATGAAGGAGATGAACAAAAACAGTAGAAGATGTAATAAAGCTAAATTTTGAACAACAGAAGTAACAGAAGATTTTTTTTAAAATAAAACATACTAAATTCAAATTATTTGCTAAAACGTTAAGAATCTATAAGACCTTGCGTGCCGCGTCACCCAAAAAATGGGTGACGAAAAATTGCCAAGAGGCCAAGTCACCCATTTTTGGGTGACGAAATAACGCTTGATTTTAAAATGCAATTTTTCAATATTAAGAACAGCTATTATATTTCAACATTAAATTTATGTCCTAAAAGAAATACGAATAAACGTGAATAAAGTCAAAAATTCACCATAAACGTAGAACGTGAAGAATTAGTGCCGATGCAACCGTGGCTATGACATATGTACATGAAATGCTTGAATCATGGCGTTCTGTGGAATTTCCTAAAAAACGCTTGGCACGCAAGGTGTTTGAACTACAATCTATCAACATAGTATATGTAGATACAGTGGCACCCTCTGGATGTCCACTTCCAATAATCGTCTTAAATGAGTAATTGGTCAACATTCAACACATTTTGTAAGAAAAAACCAAGAAATTCTGACAAAAAATACTTATGACCGCGATTTGTTCCTGGCTTCCCCACTGTGGACTGGTCCGTTCGGTTGGATATGCCCATGTTAATGGAATTATTTTCCTCGATGATGGATCGGCTGGCTCTATGCATGCCGTAACAGACGTGAGCAATCTGCAGTGCTTGCGGAGCTTGCCATACGCTATGCATGCTAAGCTTACCGTAGTCACTTGGAACGCCTGCTCAGTCAGGCCTAAGCAGTTACTTTTGACTGACTTTTTAACAAGGCATAACGTTGACGTGGCCTTGATTACGGAGACACATCTCCGACAAAGTGATAATTTTTCTTTGCCAAACTACACCGTCCTTCGTTTGGATCGTGCTGATCCAAACGTTAAGGGAGGTGGGAGTGGCAATTGCCATTCGACATGGCATTCGGTTCACTCCGGTACCACACTACAATACCATGATGGTTGAAGCCCTTGAAGTAGAACTCTATACTCCTATGGGTGGACTCAAGGTTGTTGTGGTGTATTGCCCGAAACAGAGCCGTCGTAGCGATTCGTCGCACTTAATTTTCAAGCGTGACCTTGCAAGAGTCGCACGCACTAACTAGAGGCTAATTGTGGGTGGGGACTTGAATGCTCGCCATCGTTCGTGGAACAATTGCCGCAGAAACCTCAATGGTGAGGTGCTCTTCGACTACGCCGAGGAAGGGCACTTCACTGTCAATGCTCCGGATACTCCAACATATTTGTCGGTAAGGGGTTCGAGTACGCTTGACCTCTTTCTGGCCAATAGTGGCATTAGTAAACCTAGGACTTTGGATGAGTTAAACTCTGACCACTTTCCGGTTGTGACGACAGTCGATTCCGTCGTCTCCAGAGGTCCTGTTTACTGCCGTAAGGACTACCATAGTGTTGACTGGGTGCACTTTCGATGCGTGGTTGATGCCAACCTCACCATTGGTGATTTGCGTTCCATGAATGATGTCGACCATTTAATTATTAGTTTAGAACAGGCTGACTAGTTTAGGCAGGCAGAGTCTGTCTGCGATAGACAGATTCCAGTTAGCGGTAGGAATGTGAACATTGACTCCCACACCCAATCATTGATCCGGGAAAGAAACCGGCTTAGACGACAGTACCAGCGCACTGGTACCCTGGCATTCAAGATGCTTGCAAACGCCTTGGGTAGGCAGATATCTGCCCGAGTCGAGGAACTTAGAAATGATCATTTTGGACGTTTTATTGAGAGACTGGATAGTCGCTCTCCACCTTTCTGGAAGGTGGCTAAGGTCCTAACACAGAAACCAAGGCCTATTCCGCCCTTGGTTGCTGATCGGACCTTGATCACCCCGATAGAAAAGTGTAACGCCCTTGCCACCCAATTCTCCAGTGCGCACCAACTTGATACAATGATGGTTAGTCCTCACGAGGCTGAAGTGGATACCACCAACCATCGAATTGAAGTTTCTTTTTTTGAGGTTCCTCCCGAAGGTCGAGTTTCCCTTGAAGAAATCCGCTTAGCGCTGAAGCGGATGAAAAACATCAAAGCTCCTGGCTTTGATGGTATACATAACATCCTTGTTAAGCGCCTGGGCGATAAAGCTTTACGCTTTATCGCTGTGATTTTTAACAGGTGCCTTCAACTTTCTTATTTCCCTAGTGCTTGGAAAAGTGCTAAAGTTGTGCCAGTCCTCAAACCTGGCAAAGACCCTACGCTCCCTTCGAGCTATAGACCTATTAGCCTACTCCCTACATTAGGCAAACTTTTTGAGCGGATCATCTTGAACCGTCTCCAGGATGTGGTGAATGAACTTGACCTTCTTCCCCCTCAACAATTTGGTTTTCGAGCAGGGCATTCTACTGATGCCCTACTTCTTAAATTTAAAAATTACATTTCGCGGAATAAAAAAGTGGCAAAGTCTACTGCTGTTATCTTATTAGATGTGGAAAAGGCATTTGATAATGTATGGCACGGTGGACTTATCCACAAGCTTGATGGCTTTGGTATCCCTGAATACCTGCTAAAATTGCTTCATAATTATCTTTCCCAACGGACGTTCAGAGTGGCCTTGCATTCTGAGCTGTCTGAAATTTTCTCTTCTCCCGCAGGTGTCCCTCAGGGCAGTTTACTGGGACCTCTGCTGTATATTCTGTATACGGCAGACATTCCCAACCTACCCTCTGATGACCAGTTGTATCTGTTCGCAGATGACACTGCCATTGCAGTAAAGGGTAGGTCTCTTTTAGAACTAAGAAGTAAGGCTCAGCGCTGCCTTGATTGCTTCTTAGAGTATGCCCTTGATTGGAAAATCAAGGTAAATTCCGCCAAAACGCAAGCCATCGTATTTCCTCATAAGTTCAATAGTAAACTTACTTCTACTCGGGCCTCCAGAGTATTGCTGGATGGCTCCCTTGTGGAATGGACCTCTGTTGTCAAATACTTAGGGCTGACAATAGACTATAAGCTCAAATTTAGTGAACATGTCAGATGTACTCTGGATAGAGGACACGCACTTGTTCACTCACTTTATTCACTCATTGCCAGAAAATCTAAGTTGTCTTTGGTCAACAAACTGGCAATCTATAAGCAAATTTTTCTTCCCACGGCGATATATGCCTCTACGGCGTGGGAGTCATGTTCACGTACAAATAGAAAGAGGATTCAAATCATGCTCAATAGGGTATTGCGCATGATACTAAACTCAGGGCGTTCCACGAGAAACAAGGAATTGTATCAATTAGCAGGAGTTGAGCCGCTAGAACAAGTGTTAGCGAAGAAAACACTTAATATTAAATCAAAATGTGAGAATTCACCGTATTCTTACCTCAGAAGTATATTCTAGCCTCTTAGCCTAAGCTAGAGTGCTGTCTTATTAGGTTTAGGTATATTTTCTAGTCAGTAGGATTAACATTAGTCATAAGTAAAAATTAACAAAATTAACATAAAGTCTATGGACTCGAATGATCTCATAACAAAAAATATAAATCACTGAACCGTCTAACCGACTAACCCTTAACAATACTCATAAGATGAAAAGCCAAATAGTGCTGTATCTCTTAAACATATGTAAACTTGCAAACTTGTAAAAACTCTGAATAAAGGATATTTTCAATCAATCAAGGAATGGCCCTCTTGCAATCTTTGCCTTTCGACACCACAAGCAGCGAAATTGGTAATTATTATAATAAAGTGATCCGAAATTTACCGCGATTGTTCATGGTGCCGTGACCAGGATAGTGCGAATATCTGGTTTCAAATCGCGAGTTTCGATCGTTTTTACAGTGTTACCGCTTATAGTTGAATAGTCGCGAAACCTACAGCTGTTTTTTGCCGCATCACGCAAAACACTGTCAATTGCATACATTCTTAAGCATTCACATAATGCCAGCGCAGCAACCCACGGTATTGGCGTCCCGGCGGACAATTTTGCTAGTGTCCATTTCGCGATATGAGAAATTTCTGGACGATTTCGTTCCTGAACGGGACCAAATAGAGGTGGAAACCCGTTTAAGAAAGTTCGAGCGATTATGTCAGGATCTGGAAGATATCCAGCAAGAGTTGGAAGACTTCGCTTCCACTGCCGAAGAAATATAGCAAAATGCGGCGTTGAGGGAGAATTTCGAAAATAGAACAATTCAGGTGCAATCGAAATTGCAGGCGCATTTACGGTTAGTACAAGCATCTTATGCCCAAACGACCACCGGATCGAATCCGCTCAAGGGTATTAAGCTTCCCACCATTGGACTGCCTGAATTCAGTGGAGATTATATGCAATGGTTGACATTCCGCGATACATCCATGCAAACGGAGACTTACCGGCGATACAAAAATTCCACTATTTACGCGCCGCTGTGAAAGGAGAAGCGGCTCAAGTGATAGAGTCAATCACCATGAGCGCGGCTAATTACGATTTAGCGTGGAACACATTAACAGAGCGATACTCCAATGAATATCTGCTTAAAAAACGCCATTCTTTGCCATTCCTGCTGCACAGAAGGAAAGCGTAGCATCACTGCACCATTTTGCAGATGAATTTGAGCGACACAAAAAGATATTGCAACACTTAGGAGAAGAAACGGTCACTTGGGGTAGCATGCTCGAACATCTACTTTCTACCAAGCTGCCCATAATTACATTACGTGATTGGGAGGAACACGCATACCCGACTACACTCGTTTGAAGGCATACACTTTGGACGAATTACAGAACTGGCAATTGCTTGTTCAACGCTTCTGGAAGCATTGGACAACCGAGTATCTGCAGGAAATGCAGAAAGAAAACAGGATAGTGAATCGTAGTGAGATAGTACCTGGCAGAATGGTCTTCCTTGTGGACGATTCACTTCCTATCACCAAATGGCCACTTGCGCGCATCGTCGATATACACCCTGGACAGGAGCATCTTACGCGTGTGGTAAAACTAAAAACGACAAAAGGAATAGTAACGCGTCCAATATTTTGGTAATTTATGTTTAATGTTTTAATGTTTACTCCCCGTTACGAATCCATCAGCTTAGTAGCACGTGCATCCTGTTTTGGCTTTATTATGACGTTTTGTCATGGGGGGGAGTATGTTCGCACAAGATGTTTAACCTTGACGAAGAATTGGTTTCGTCAAGGAGTTATTTGATTGACAGTCGCGAGTGATGAGTTGAGTGAATAGTGAGTTGCCACTCCTGTGAGTGGCACTCATAAATTGTATAAAAAGGAAAAACAATTAAAGGAATGGCCCTCTTGCAATCTTTGCCTTTCGAAATTCAAGCAGCGAAATTGGTAATTATTATAATAAAGTGATCCGAAATTTACCGCGATTGTTCACCGTATTATCAGAAAAATTGCCGTGAACGATTCAAATGTTATATTTTTATGAATGCTACTTTGTTACTCTTTTTAGTTTATATATAATTTTTGCTACTTATAAGCTTTTTTGTTTCTTTGCATTTGCATTGCATGTTATTAAAATATAAAAGATGTCTAACATTACATGAATTATATTCCTTACATAGCCTCTAATTATTTTAAAAAATTCCAATGTTTATAGTATATATGAAACCAAAAAAATCAAATTCACCAGAAATTCATTGATGTATCCTTAATTTAACAGTTAATTAATAATACTAAATTCATTTATATTCGAAAACTCTGTGGAAAAAATAAACAAATATTAATTAGCGCGAATGTTCAACATAGATACATGTTTAGGTATGTTTTGCATACATTTTATCGAACATTCTGGAACATGGTTATGGGAATACATACATGTTGTTCTGTGCAAACGTTTGATTCCAATCTTATTTGCACTGCTTTCCATTTAAAAACATGGAACATGGTTTCGATGTAAAAACATGAAAACTACAATTTTATTTTTCTTATTTGCACTATTCCAAAACATTTACAGACACATAAATTGTATTTCACTGCTATCCATCATTATTTCTATCTAGAGATGTTTTACAATATAGTTTTTCTAACACACTTTACACTTATTTTAAACACTTATTAACACTACTTTTGCAGGATATTGCAGGATAAAGCACTTTTGTCTATTACTATTGATACTTACCATGGGAACGATTATGCATTATTTGAGGTTTTTTTATATTTACTTAGCGAGAGAAACTTTGCATTTGTTCCACTAGGCCCGGCTTTTTCTTCACTGTTTCTTCCAGCCTCATACTCATATTGAATTCTAGCCAATTCATCACGACAAATCTTATAAAACCGGCCACCTCTCTTTCCACGAATCATTGTTTTGCTTTTCTAATGTAATTGCTTGATTTCATGACAGAACGCTACGGTTCTTTTCTAGTTTGTTGTATTGATTTTTTTCTTATTGATATCACCCGCCCGCGTTCGTTGGCCTGAACTGAGGAAATAAGCAAATACAAAAAAGCAAAGAATCCATATGACGACTGATCAGCTGGCGCTCGTTGAAGAATTCGGTAAAACGCACGCATCCCTACTGGCGAAAGCCGAAACTCTGTGGTAGCGGGAAAGAGACAAAAGATGATTTTCTACCTACCCCTCACCGGTTTGAGTGATTTTGGGTGATTTTTCCCCGCCTGGCTGCACGAAGCGAACGAAATGGGCTAGATTTCTCCGCTTTGCACCTTCGCACCCTTGTGCGTGTGCATGTGTGCGGCTGCAAGCAGCGATTTTAGGTTTGTGTGCGCGTTTCTCCAAATTCTAAGTCCGGCCGATGCGTCGGCGAAGAGAACTTAGCAAATTTGTGGATTGAAGCAAACGGCGAAGAGTACGGGTAAGTTACAGAGAAAACTCAAACTGCCAGTGTGCAAGTGCTGTTCTTGGAGAAAGGTCGCATCATTGCAGAGGAAGCGTTACCGTTGAGGTAGGTTAAAAATCATCCCAATTGGAGTTTGATCTGTTTTTTAATACTTTCATTATCTTATTTCATGTTTTCTGCTGCTTGACGAGGAAACTACTATGCAGGACAGGATGTTTGCTCCTGTTCGACGAGAAAACTATGTCGCAGCATTTCACCACTGGAAATACTGTTAATAAACGTGAACTACGTGCAATTGGACGATACAGGCAAGCAGTGTTACTGGACGATGAAGGCGTTTATTCCCCGTACACGCAGCTGAAAGACGCCACCGCAAACGAAATATAATGAAATATGAAAAACGCAATAAAATGTACTGTATTCCCTCTTGTAGATTCTTCCGTCTGCGTGTTTGTTCTGAAAGAGTGCGCAGCCGTAAGCGCGAGCGTAATTGCGCTCGAAGCTTGCGCTCGCGGCTTGCGTTCTCTCTACCTTGAAAGAAACTGAGCTACAGAAATGAGAAATGGAAGCGAAGGGGAAAAGGGCCGAAGCATGCACGAGCATTTCCGGCCGCGGTTGCAATTTTGACGACAAAACCGCAAATTTCAAGCCTTTTGAGAGCCTCCGTCGTGAGTTATTTTGAGTGATTCCTGGCAGTAGGGATGCGCATAACCGCTTCAAGGCGAACGCGTTATTGCATACATGCAAACCAAATCGGCCGAACAGTAAATTCATGACCCACACATGCTCAATTTCCAGTTCGGCTAGCGTTGTCAAAGCGAGAAGCAGATAGGATCGAGCTTTTGTCTCTTTCTGGCTAAAGCAGATCTTCGTCAAAAAGCATCCTGGGAATGAAATATGAAAAACGCAATAAAATGTACTGTATTCCCTCTTGTAGGTTCTTCCGTCTGCGCGTTTGTTCTGAAAGAGAGCGCAGCCGTAAGCGCGAGCGTAATTGCGCTCGAAGCTTGCGCTCGCGGCTTGCCGTCTCTCTACCTTGAAAGAAACTGAGCTGCAGAAATGAGAAATGGGAGCGAAGGGGAAAAGGGCCGAAGCATGCACGAGCGTTTCCGGCCGCGGTTTCATTTTTGACGACAAAACCGCAAATTTCAAGCCTTTTGAGAGCCTCCGTCGTGAGTTATTTTGAGTGATTCTTGGCAGTAGGGGCCTTTCCGGCCGAGGCTTACATTTTGTCGACAAAACCGCAAAAATGAAGCTTTTTGAGAGCCTCCGTCGTGAGTTATTTTGAGTGATTCCTGCCAATTGGGGTGTGCCAGCGCGAGCGAATTTCGTTATAATTTGTACGCCTGCTCAAATTGGAAAGACCTGCCGATGCGCTCTAGCGAAACAGGCTTGAAAAAGAAGTAACATATAAAAGAAAACCAACGGGGCGACGAAGTAGATTTTGTTGCTGTTTCTTATTCTTATTACTTCTATGGTATGCTGTCAAAAAAACAAAACAAAATTGCAATCGCAAAATATCAATTGAGCAGAATGGACCGTAGTGATTTGAATGGACGCTATTATAAAGGTTGTCGTGAAGATTTGGCAAATATTTACAAAGACTATGATAGTAAATATCAACAATTGATAAACGAAGCCGGGCCAAGACGATACAAACAAATGCCGTACCGTTCTTTAAGTAAGTACAAAAAAAATTGCTCGGCAAGCAAATAAGATCGTGTGCAGTGAATGTGTGAAGAGTGTGAACTTGAGTGTGAACCGTAGTGAAGAGGTTGTGTATGAAAATAAAAAGTGCAGTGAATTTTGCAGAAAAAGAAAGACTTTTTGCTTTAAAAAGTGTAAAACAGTGAAACAGTATAGATACCATTGCAAAAAACTTATGTTATTTAATATAGATATAACGAAGAAAAGAAAATTTAATTTAGGTGAAAGTGATTCAAAAAATGAAAATGTTGTGCAGAAAAATGAATTAAGGCAGAATATATCGTATATAACGTATATATTTATATCTTAGAGAGGTTATCGTAATGGGATTAATTTTTATTTTTCTTATTCGCAGATACTTAACGAACCACTTTGACTATATTGTGTCAAAAGCTCTTCGTTCTCTAGGCTTCAAATTGAGAATCTCCAAAGAGCTCTCAAATAACCCATTTACGATCAAAAGCCTATACTGCTCTATAGTGAGACCCATTTTAGAATTTGCTTGTGTTGTATGGTCTCCCATTCACCAACAACACATCAACAGACTTGAGCGTATTCAAAGACGATTGACGAAATTTATCTTTAACCGATTGACTTGGGCTAGTAGGGTCAACAAGGCCAATTATAAAACGAGGTGCCTTCTTTTTGGCTTGGAGTCGCTTGAACACAGAAGAAAGATGGCCAAATGTTTGTTTGTTTTTAAACTCTTGAACGGCAACATCGATGCTCCCTCCATCTTAAGTAAGATAAATCTCACGGCTCCTAGCAGGTCGTAGAGACGCAGACAGTTGCTGGCGGTTGACTTCCGGCGTAAAGAGTACGGCACCATTGACCCGATGGTTCAAATGGTTAGGGAATTTAACGAGATGTGCCATGTGATCGACTTTAACCATTCAATGTTCAGTGTTAAAATGCGTCTACGTGCCCTTTACGGCTTGTGATTTATGTGCTTATCTATTTATTTGCGTCTGTATACTTTGTGTCATGTCTGATATGCGTTTTCTTGTTAAGCTTTGTTTGATTGATTGATTGATTGTTCTGTCTTGTAGGCCACTCGAGCCAGAAGATTTAATTAGTCGCAGATACTTCATCTGATGAAGTTAGTGATGGAGCATCTGACGAAGCATCAGGTGTGCTTCCTCCCTTAAAAAGAAATAGAATCGAATTGATTGGAAATATTTCGAGTCAGAGGGATAGTGCGATTGGGACTCACGATCACGAGGACATTATACCGGATGAGAACGTCTGCTCTGAGGCAGATGATGAGGCAGTCGAATACGATGATGTGTATCGTATGTTTGATGACATGTCTTTAAAAGATTGTTTTCGACACCTTGCTGTTGCACACCAGCTCCCCCGTTCGGTGGTCAATATGATGCTGGCCATCCTACGGAAGAAACTAGATTTAAATCATCCTAAAGATGCACGGACATTGATTGGTACACCAACCCGTGTTAGTAGTCAAGTTGTGCCTATCCGGAGAGGTGATTTTTGGTACGGAGGTTTAAAATCTGTCCTGATAAAATACGTTAAACCTGCAACTGTTTCAAACATTTCTGCTCCTGAAGAGACACAGTTTTCATTAGATGTGTCAAACGACGGGCTACCATGGAACAAAAGTGGCCCAACTCAGCTTTGGTCCATTCTTATGAAGGTGGTAGAGTTGCCAAAGCTTCCGATTATGACGGTGGCCACATTCAGTGGAACGGCCAAACCGGCAAGCATTGAAGAGTTTTTGCGGCCGCTAGTAGATGAGCTGAATGAAATTCAGCAAGGAGGTTTGAGCGTTGGCGAGAAAACGTTGAATTTTAAAGTTCGCAATTTTCTCGCTGACTCGCCGGCTCGAAGCTTCATAAAAGGTAAGATACATAAAGCTTATGAAAGATGTGAAACATTATACTAATAGATCTGTTTAATTTTTCTATTTTATTTTCAGCAACAACAAGCTTCAATGGGATGCACGGTTGTTTAAAGTGTTCTTGTGTAGGAGAATACATTCCCCAAGGTCAGTACGCCTCTGACCACGAAGCGATAAGGATCGTTTGCAGATCGCTCGTCCAGAAAACAAAAATCTATTCTAAGTGTTCCAGTGCTATCTCTCTCTCCCGTTATGGGGAAGAGAAAACGTAAAAGTGTTAAAAAGGTAGGAAGAGCATCTGCCAGCTCTTCTGAAGAGACATGCGAGGCTGCTAATGGTGTTAGTACAACAGTCTCTCCTCCAGCTCAACCATCTGGGCCTAAACGTACGTGCCTACCTGATCCCGATCAGGGGTCAACAACCGTTCCGAAGATGTGCGAGTCTTCGCTAGCCCCAAGTCTCAGTGATAGCGACATTGATAGTCTGGGTGAATTTCGAGAGGTTCGCTCCCGTCGCCGATCCTCCATCTTAGCCTCAGCTGTCTCTGATATGGCTCCTAATACTAGTGCGTGCTCTGTCACCACAACCTCGTCCGCTGCCTCTTCATGGTAAGCAGTGGACCCACCGTCGCCGTCGCCCTCCGCCGATCACGGTTATGCAGCCACATGTCGACATTGTTCGTAAAGCCACACTAATACGCATGAATGTCAACTTTTACACTCATGCGTATCCGACGGAGAAACCGTACAAGATCGTTGTCCGAGGATTACCGTTGCTTGATCCGAACGAGATCGTCACCGAACTCCAGGATAAGTACCATCTGAAGGCATCCTCTGCATACCACATCAAGCGCCGTGCAGAAGATACACGCAAGTATTATGACTGCATGTATCTTGTCTGTTTTCCGAAAGGAACAGTGGATTTGGCCGGCCTTAAAGTGGTTCGTAAACTTTGTGACCTCCTGGTTACCTGGGAGGCGTACCGTGGAGGACCACGATCGGTTACTCAATGCCTGCGCTGCCAAAGGTTGGGGCATGGAGATCGAAACTGCTTCCTTCAACCAATCTGCGGAAACTGTGCCCAGGAGCATCTACAGTCCGCTTGTATTTGGACGCCCCAGGCTGCGCCGAAGTGCGCCAACTGTGACGAAAATCACCGGGCCAATGATCCGAACTGCCCTTCTCGCATCCGGTACCTAGCGACGCGCCAGAAGTATCCAGTCGTAAACCAGCCCAACACTAAACCAACGACGACCTCGTCTTCAGCTTTACCCGCTCCCTTAGCTTCACTCTAGGCCTTCCCGCCTTTGAAGCCTTGCACCGGTAAAGTTCCAGCCAACTCGTCGACAATTACTCCGCACTCATCATCGGTTAAAAATCCCGTGAACAATGCTCGAGTTTCCGCTGTAGCTCACGCTCCTCTCGCCAAAGCTCCCGCCAATAACAGAGTTTCCGCCAAGACACGTTCCATAGTTTCTGGTTCCACCGTCGCCCCTAGCTATCAATATGCTATGTTAATAGCTAAGGGGATGCAACCCCAGTTTACTAGTCCGCAAGCCGAACCCGAAGAAGAACTGCTCGTCATAGATGCCGTGATAAAGTTGATCATCGAGTTTGGACCGTGCCTCAAGCTATGCCGCACCAGGATCGAACAAATTTCCGTGATCGGAGAAATTCTCTTTCGCTATGGGTAATCTACGAATCGCAACATGGAATGCTCGATCAGTTAGTGGAAAGAAGATTCAACTAGCTGATTTCTTAAACACACACACTATTGACATCGCTCTCATTACTGAAACACACTTAAACCCAGCGCTGAATTTTTCACTCGCCAATTATCATCTTATTCGTCTCGATCGTCGCGATTCTCCATCGCGAGGTGGTGGAGTTGCTATCGCTCTGAAACATGGTATCACGTACACACCGCAACCGTTCTTCAACACATCTGTGTTGGAAGCCATCGGCATTAATATCAAGTCGACCTCAGGATCCATTAGGATCATTGCTGTCTACTGTCCAGTTCAGTGCAGACGTGCCCAGGGACTTGATGTCGCCCTCAAGCGGGACCTAGCACTCATCACTCGTACTCAACATTGCCTGCTTCTGGGAGGTGACTTAAACGCCCGACATCGCCTATGGGGCAACAATCGGGAAAACTGTAATTGTAAACTGCTCTTCAATCTCGTACAAGAGGGGCACTTCACTATCGAATTTCCCGACAGACCTACGTACATCGCACCTAGTGGAGCCTCTAGTACCCTCGATTTTTTCCTTACTAACATGGCAGTGGGAAAACCGATCACAATGGATGAACTTAACTCTGATCATTTCCAAGTGATCACAGAACTTAACCTCGATGCAGTTAAAACCCCGGTTAGCTGCCGCAAAGATTTTCATCATGTTGACTGGGCTCGATTTGGCCGATTGGTGGATAGGTCTATACAGCCGGTTGGTAAACCCTGTTGGAGTCAGCTCCATTGATAATGCCATTTCCGACATGGAAAAGGCTATTAAGCATGCAGAGGCAGTTTGCGTCAAGCAAGTTCCAGTGACCCGAGAATTCATTGTCCTTGATCCCTACAACGATCACTGATTAAGCAGAGAAATAGCACTAGGCGACAATTTCAGCGTACAGGTGACCGATACTACAAATGTTTTGCTGCATCGCTGGCTAGAATGATCTCTTCTAGAGTAGATGAGATTAGAAATAATAACTTTGGTTCATTAGTTCAGAGCTTGGACGACAGATCTCCTGCTTTCTGGAAAGTGGCAAAAGTCCTGCGGAAAAGACCAAAGCCAGTTCCACCATTGTTATCTGGGAGTAAAACCTTGATCACCCCAGTTGAAAAAGTCAAAGCTCTTGCTGATCAGTTTGCATCTTCGCATCAAATCGGAGCCTCTCTGACCAGTCCTCATGAAGCAAAAGTTTCTGAAAGCATGCTTCGTCTGCATAATACTTCAATAAATATGCCATCTTCTGCGAAGATCACGGCTGACGGAGTCCGCCAAGCGCTGAGACGGATGAGAAATATGAAGGCGCCTGGATTTGATGGAATCCATAACATCCTTCTGAAGCACTTACAAGACAAGACCATCTATCGGATTGTCGAGATCTTCAACTCATGCCTTATATTGGGCTACTTTCCCAGTGCCTGGAAGAGTGCTAGGGTAGTTCCTATCCCTAAACCAGGGAAAGATCCAACGCTCCCTGCGAGTTACCGACCAATAAGCCTTCTCCCTTCAATGGGAAAGCTGTTCGAGAGATTAATCCTGAATCGCATCCACGATACGGTAATTGAGTTGAATGTGCTTCCGCCACAGCAGTTTGGCTTCCGGACTGAACACTCCACTGTCCATCAACTGCTTAGACTGAAGGGCACTGTTTTACGGAATAAAGCAATGGCTAGGTCAACCGTGGTCACCTTGCTGGATGTCGAGAAGGCATTCGACAATGTTTGGCACGGTGGGCTTATTCATAAACTTATAGGTTTCGGCCTCCCCGTGTACATTGTCAAGATGCTAAGTAGTTATTTGAGAGAGAGGATGTTTAGAGTTGCGTTAGGCTCGGCTCTATCTGACCAAGTAACAATATCGGCAGGAGTTCCTCAGGGAAGTCTACTAGGCCCGATGCTATACATATTATATACAGCGGATATACCTGTACTACCCAGTGACGGTCAGATATTTCTCTACGCAGACGATACTGCCATCGCAGTGAGGGGTAGATCACTAGTCCAATTGAGGAGCAGGGCTCAGCGTTGCCTGCAAGTATTCTTCAATTATGCTGCAGTCTGGAAGATTAAAATCAATACTTCCAAAACCCAGGCGATAATATTCCCTCATAACCAACGTTGGTCTCTTCGTCCTACTCTACAAAGTAGGCTAGTGGTCGAAGGGCTCCCTATCAATTGGTCGCCAGTAGCAAAATACCTAGGGCTTATATTTGATCATCGTTTGCTTTTCCGAGCCCATGTTGAGTCTATTATTCACAGGAGCGCTATACTTATGCGGAGCCTGTATCCGTTAATATGTCGACGGTCTAAACTGTCCTTTACAAACAAACTCGCCATATTCAAGCAAATTGTCTTACCGGCTGTGCTATATGCCTCGCCAGTTTGGGGATCAACTGCAACAACACATCGTCACAGACTGCAGATTATGCTCAATCGTTGGTTGCGCATGATCGCTAACGTTGATCGCTACATACGGAAATCGGAACTGTATTCGATTACCAATACGCAGCCCCTAGATGAGATGTTACATAGCATCCTGCATAAATTTCATAAGAGATGCGAGGCATCTCCTCATCTCCTCATAAGGAATCTCGTTCTGGATTCCTAGCGCCTCCTTTTATTTATGAAAGGATTACTGTTACAAAAGTAGGGTGTAAGTTAGGGTAGCTCCATTAATGTTAAGTAGGCTAGTAAGTTTAAAGTAAAAATTAAGTTATCAATATGTAGTCATGGTTTCACAAACCACTTTTCACATGTTTCTTTCCTCACAAAACTTTTGCAATCGCCCACGAGCACTGCACTACGCAATAACCTTACACCTGAAAAGCTAACTAAGCTGCATCCTGTGTATTAATCCAAAACTACCTGTAAATACTTAAATACTTGAAATATAAACTTATATATATTCCCCAAGGTAAAAAAGTTATTTTCGATGCATTGGATGCTCCCCTGCGTACGGACGCAGGCTTTCGATCAAGAGTATGTGCGGACCACCATAAATTGTGGCGTTCGCCGTTAGAAGATTTAGATAATTTTGATTTGATAAAAAACGTGCCTGTTGGCGAGCGTTTGCACCTAATTGATCTGGGGGTGACTCGGAAAATACTCCGAGGGCTTCTAGAAGGCAAATTTGACAGATGCCCTCTTTGGTCCCCTCAACTAAAGGAAGCTGTGTCTGGATTTTTAAAACAAGTACAACTTCCTTCTGAAATACACCGTTCGCTTAGAAGCGTTCGGTATGTCGCTTTTTGGAAGGGTACCGAATTTCGTACCTTCCTGCATTATACGAGTGTTGTGGCCCTGAAAGACTGTTTAGATCCTCACGTAAACAGTCACTTCTTACTCTATTTTTGCGGTATAACAATATTATCTTCTTCGTTCTACCAGCACTTATGGCATCGTGCGAAAGATTTCCTTTCCAGATTAGTAAAGGATTTCGGCTCGATTTATGGTCGTACTCACTTAACAAGCAATGTCCATAATCTTCAACACGTATATGAAGAGGTTGCAATGTTTGGACCGCTTGATGATTTTTCTGCATATTGCTTCGAGAATCATTTGCAGCAGATCAAACGTTGGGTTCGATCTGGCACGAAGTGTGCGGAGCAAGTGCAAGACAGAGCAAATGAAATTACTACATCGTACATGTCTGCCAACATCTCTGCTCGCACATATTTGAAAACAAACGGTATCGGTTTACACGTGACCGCCGATTTTGTTCTTTTACCAACATTTAAAGATCAATGGTTTTTAACCAAAGATAATGGTATAATAAAATTTTTGGAAGCCAAAAAAACCTCTTCGCTTCAGTTCTCCGTTGTTGGAATGCGGATTTTGTCCCAGGCGGCGTTATTCGAGGTGTCTGCAGAAGGCAATGAAATACTAGCAACCTCGTCTGCAGACATCCTTCAAATGTCAAATGGGCACGGAGAACTTCCACCACGAGGTGAACTTGCACCACGTTCGAGGTGAGCTCCTGCGAGAGGGGCGACCCGACGCTGTTCATCCGGACACCCTGAACAGGTTCCTGCTCAGCCCACCAGAATGTTGGAATGTTGCGAAGCTCGTGACGTCAGCACTCCAACAGGACGTCAGCGCTCGCGGAACAGGAGGAGCAGCGTGCGGCCATGTGGGCAGCCCATAACGAACGACGGAAATAAAGGCGTCAGACACGGACACCACTTTCCACCACAGAAACACGGGAGCGCCGAGAGGCGTTACAGCCACTAGGAGCCTTCTAGGATGTGAGGATCCAATCCACCGAGGCTATTCATCGACGTCATCCTCAGACGTAGAACCGGCTCGGATACCGGATGGTCGAGGAATGCGATCGGAGGCATCAGTTGTTACGGCAGCGGAAGCCGATCTACGGAACCGATACTCATAACCCCCCTTCTGACTAGCTAAATCCCTCACGAGTAGGTGCAAATATAAGGGGGTGGGTGCTAAAACCGATACAAAAGTGCATTCAAAGTGGACATCGACGATCCGTTCTTTGCCAAAGCTTTTGGATGGGCCTCACTGAGTGAGTACAAAGAGCAAGAGACCACTATGGAAACGCTATCATCCACAGAAGTTCCGATGAACCAACCATCATCATCATCATCCGTGATATCCATTGACAGTGGTGGTGGTACGACGATGATCGTTCTCCGAAACGGAATACGAATCATTGTGTGAAAAATTCACCCGTTTGGAACCGTAGTCGTGGGCGTACTCAAATCCCGCGGATGCCGGGTTAGGTAATTGAAAATTATGTTCACGATCCGGGAGCTAGCTAGAAAAGCTTGCATCTGCCGGAATACTTTACGCTGCAGCATGTGGAGCATGAAGCACTACCGACAGCAACAACGAGAAAAACGTAAGCGTGGGGAATCGGTCGACGAAAGACCACCATCAAATAATGTCTTCAACCTAAACTGTGACTTCTCGATGTACGAAGTTAAAGACTCAGATTCGGATTAGATAGAAAGCAGTGTACTGCAGGTAAGTGTTGTTCTAGTTTTAGCAGGAAGGTTAAATCGAGACGATTAAATAAATCAACTATAGATGTTAAGAATGTCTAATAGACGATAATTTCAACTGGTGGTACAGAATAACTTAAAAGTTATCAATTTGCTAACCGATAAGCAAAACTTTAAGTATTCAATAGCAATTTTGAAATAAAAATCGTTAAAAATGAATTTGTCGGCTCTTATATAACCCTTTCACTATCTTGCGATTTTGGATAAAATGTTAAAAAGATTTCACGTAGCATTCCACATCACAAAATTCCACCCTTCTTACAAGATAAAAGAGAAAAAGTTTTGCAGATGGATAAGGTAAGTGTCGGATTTTTATTCTAAAAGGAAGTGTTTGAGTGACAGATTACACGCACTCTGCGCGCCAGTCTTCGAACTTCGAGCAAAAAACTGAAATACCTAAGACGCTCAAAGCGCCTTCACACACTGGTCTCGGGGGAAAGCGATCCGACGGAACAGACCGATGCGACTGGTCTACCTTTCCCACATGCTGGATGCGTCCCACGGCGGTAGTTGGGGAGAGCCGGCAGCCGAGTGTTGGAAGCAAGGAGGACTCCTCTGAGCGAAACACGCGACTGTCCCACGTCGAGTTGAGGATGTCTTGGCTTAACTCGTCGGCGTGTACGAATCAGTGAAGGCACTAACGAGCGGGAAGAAGCGGCGTTAAGTGAACTACACCAAGCCTCGCAACCGAGTCAGCAGTCGCCTCAACCGGTGCATGATAGTGAAAAGACACTCCTTGGTGCGAAGCAGCGGTCAGTACAGATCGTGTGGAGTGGTCACTTGTCACTTGTTCAAAACGTGCTGATCATTACGATAACACCTAACAGCGGCCAAAACGTGAACGGGCTTTAAGCCAAGATAAGCGATGCCCCTGCGCTGACAGACCCCGAGAACATACTGTGTACAGTAAAGGTGCTGCCGGCCAAAACTCCAAGGATTTCTACAAGCCAATTTTGAAAGATATCCATATAAAGCAAGCTGTATCGCAATTTTTAATGAGGATACAACTTCCTTAGGAAGTTCACCGTACGTTTAAAAACGTACCGTATGCTGGTTTTTGGAAGGCTTCCGAAAAACGATCTTTCCAACTATGCAAATGGTGCAGTTCTGAAAGATTGTTTCGATGCGCAAGGCTACAATCACTTCCTGCTCTATTTTTGTAGTGTAGCGATTTTATCATCATCGTACCACCGGCTGTTTTGGTCTAGTGCAAGAGATTTACTTTCCCTATTTGCTAAGGATTACAGCTCGATTTATGGTTGTACACACTTGACATCATATCACATGTCCATAATCTCCCTCCAACATGTGTACGGAGAGGTTGCTATGTTTGAAGCGCATGATGACTTTTCTGCATATTGCTTGGAATATCATTTGCAGTACACATCAATCTTTAGATTATAGCTGGCAAGAAGTGAGCAAAGCAACACGACAAGCAAAATTTGCGATGTATCGTCCGTCTCGATGTTTCATGAGCTTGTCACCTCCTCGTTCCATACAAATTTTCAAGCCATAGCGTTGTGCATGGGTGTGTTTCCCATCGTCGTCTGTCGTTCTGTCTGTACCAAAACTATCACCGCACTCGTCTAGAGCTTCAAACCCGTACCGACCCATCGTAATGTAACGATCACTCACATGGAATGTTGAGGTTCAAAGGCATAGATGTTGAGGTTGTAAGGCACAGAACGGTCGCGAAAATGAAAAATTTGTAGCAAAATAACTAGTAAAGAATACCGCAAGTCTGGTCCATTATATAGGCACTGTAAAAAGCGTTTGACGAAATATGGAACGCAGAAAATCGAGTGAAGTGTGAGAGCTCATAAAACCCAGTTACTACAAGCGAATTATCTTGATGATCACCAAACCTGTGAAGGGGAGGCCGTGAATCCATCAATTAAATAGTGCCATCGAAGACGATATTCACGACAGTGACGACTTCGTCGTTTATTCGACCTGAGTATAATTAATGTGCACAGCTCGCACCTTGGGAGCAGCGATGACGACAAGGACGCTTTTTATACGCAGCTGGAGAGGGAGTACGATCGCTGCCCACAACACGATATAAAGATCGTCATCGGAGACCTCAACGCTCAGGTCGGGCGAGAGGAGGCCTATAAACCAACGATTGGAAGCTTCAGTGTCGGCAGAATTCGGTGGTTGGGGCATGTCATGAGGATGCCGGACTCATGCCCCACCAAGAAGGTGCTCACCAGCGACCCGTCCGGCACAAGGCGGCGAGGAGCTCAACGTGCTCGGTGGATGGACCAAGTGGAGCAGAACCTGCGGGATATCGGATGCAACCGGGGATGGAGAGCTGCAGCCATGGACCGAGCTATCTGGAAAGCGATTGGTGACCAGGCCATGTCACTAAGACGTGCTCAATATTGAGCAGGCCAGCAAAGAAGAAGACAAAGAACGGAACTGACTCAGGAGCAACAGAAAGGACAATAGAAATAGAAATGGCAACAGAGAAGGTGCTTGGTATGTGGTGGAACACGGAGAAAAACGTGTTCACCTTTAAAATCTCACCACAGTATGAACCGAAATTATTACTCGACGGGAGAGCGCCGACAAAGAGAGAGAGATACTACGCATACTAATGGCAATATATGACCCCATGGGATTAATCGGTCACCTTCTAATGTACTTGAAGATTCTGCTGCAGGAAGTTTGGCGGACTTTTGTCACTACAACACGGCCAACTGGAACGAACGAGGAAGTGCGTCACCATTTGCTACACCACGCGCTTAACACACCGACGACCGACTTCACTCGTTTCTCTAAGTGCAAGAGACTGCAGAGAGCGGTGGCTTACATCTTCCGTGTCATACACAACTCCCGAACAGCGAAAATCCTAGAGGCCAGACGAACAATACCACTAATGCAAGAGGAGTTAGAATAAGCGGAAAACACGATCTACCGACAAATGCAACAGGAGGTAAATGCGGATGATATTCGATCGTTGAGCGACAGTGAGCGTCAGAAACACACGTTGTACAAACTGAGTCCCCTATTCGACGAATATGGCGTTCTTCGTCTAAGGGGAAGGATCGACAAATGTGTGTGTGTGTGTGTGTGTGTGTGTGAATTGGAAATAACACGAAAAGACCCATAATCAACCCAAGCCAGCATTATGTTACCGATCTATTGATTAATTGGTACCATGAAAGATATCGGCACGCAAACCATCAAACGACCATAAACGAGATCAGGTTGAAATAATATCTCTTGCGTTTGAAAAACGCTTATAGCCGAGTAAGACGCAGCTGCCAGTATTGCAAGGTTCGTCATGCTAACCCTCAGAATCCTGCGATGGGAAACCTCCCATACCAACGACTAGCTGTGCCTATCAACAACCGTTCTCCTACACCGGAATCGATTATTTTGGCCCGATGATACTCGCAGTGGGCAGAAGAACCGAAAAACGGTGGGGAGTGATGTTTACCTGCCTCACAACCCGAGGCATTCATATCGAGGTTGCGAGCAGTCTTTCCACTGACTCGTGTGTGTTCGCGATTCGTAACTTCACTGCCAGGAAAGGGATGCCACTAGAATTTGTGAGCGATTGAGGGACCAACTTCGTCGGCGCCTCACGCAAGACCTTAAGGAAGCGACTGCGCTAGTCGATTCGGATCGGCTAATGGCAGAGTTTGTGCATCCGGGGACGAAATGGATGTTCAACCCTCCAGCATCGGCTCACTTTGGAGGATCATGGGAAAGGCTGATCCAATCAGTGAAAAAAAACACTTTCGTCCTTCGATCTCCCCCATCATCTCACTGACGAACTGCTCCGTGCTAGGCTGAGTGAAGTGGAGCTGATCGTGAACTCGCGACCGCTGACAGACGTTCCGGTTGAAGATGAAGCCGATTCCTCACTAACGCCAAATCACTTCATTTTAGGTAGTTCGAACGAAAGCAAGCCGCCGCTACCGTTCGATGATTCCATCCCAACCATACGTAGGTCTTGGAAAGCAGCACAACGGTTCGCGAATATATTCTGGAAAAGGTGGGTGAACGAATACCTACCGACGCTGACAAGACGAACTAAGTGGTACCAGCCGACCACAAGCCGCTTGAAGAGGGGGACTTGATGTTGATTGCGGATAGAAACAACCCGTGAAACTGCTGGCCTAGGGGACGGATCGTCAAAGTTTGTCGTACGATCGACAACCAGCGGCGAGTGACAGTACAGACGAAGAGTGGTATGGTAGAGAGACCAGCCGTGAACATTGTACGCTTGGACGTCGGCACAACGAAGGTAGACCACTAAAGCAGGTATGCCGTGCCGACGGACCGCGTGAAAGTACTATTCATTTTAGTACAGCGTTTGACAACACGTATGTCTATACTCCTGTCGACGGTGCACTCAAGCGAGCCACGAGGATGGGTTAATAACAACGACCCGGGCTGACCGACGGCCATCGCTTAAAGGACAGTATATAAAGAGCGAGATTGAGCGGGCTCACTCTCTTTTAATTATATCATCGTTAAAGATAACCGTGTTTTTAAACCTCTCGTGTTTTTAAGAAATAAATTCTTGCGGTTGCCGAAGAGCCGGCAAGTTGCGTTCGCCACAAGGCTATTATAAGTTTAAAGTCCCCATTAAAAACACCGGATATCTGAACTTTTCTTCTCTAATACAGTACCGTTTATCTTCAAAAGTAACGACACCTAGGTACAACCATCTTTTCAAAATTTTCTGTGCAGTAACTATCCCTTTCACGCCCGCAGAAGAAGTTGACGGAAGTTTGCTAATAAATTTTACAACATTTATTATGACCATCTCATCTCAACCCACGGCCAAAATTTGGAGCATGTTTAAAAAGTTCACAGTTTTTACCGTTGAATACATCTTTCACATCGCCAATCGAAAACAATCTTAAACAAATCCTTAGAATCCACAAAAGCCTAGAATAAATACAAATTGGGTATCATCAGAAATTGAATGAGTGCCAACAACAAAGAACAAAAATGCCATCATCAACAACATTTTGCTGAATTTGAATAACAAAACCTAAGCTATTTACTTCGTACAGAGCATACATTACACTACGGGTTTATGTAAGGAATTAAGAAACTATCATGAGGTCAATTATTTTCCGATGGCATTCCCTATGTTAGTGGCTAAATTAATTCCTTCGATGAAGGTGATTTTTTGTAAACGATTGTCCGGATTCCGGGCTTTGTTTCGTCAATGACAATCAATGTCACTCGTAATGTGTTCAAAATGCTGTTCAGAAATGCATCTTTAAGTTATTCTACCGATTTTATATATTCAACATTTTTTAGCGATTTTCTTATGTAACTTTTCCGATATTTCTACCATCCGTGAGACAATTGAAATATTGATGCAATCATTTCCAGTACAACTTTTTACTCTTTAACACAGGCTCGTTTCTCAAACACAATGAGCTATATCTATATCTTAGAACATATTTATATAAGATATAATATATTAGAACATATGGTTATATTATAAGCCTTTTTAGAAAGCATGAAGGGATAATGCTCAATTCAATGGTAAACGTGACAAACGTTAGAAAAATTGTGACTAAAATTACACTCACATTTTTTTTTGAATGTTGATATCATTACCATAGTTTTCTTGGCTTATGAATATTTGCAAAATTGTATGTGAATTTATACGAAATTACGAACTCCAGTTAACACAACTGATTTTCACCCGGGATGAAATGGTACGCAATGTAACGAAATACATCTTTTAGCATGCAATGTGATCTGAAAATATACAAAAATTGTATCATAGGTTTTTCATGCGGTTGCTTAGTTTGCCTAGTATTTTTCAACATACAGCTGTATGAGAAGCAGTGATTAATCTTGGCTTAAGCAAATAAAAGTAATGTATATCAATGTATATCAATGTATACAATAGTAAAAAAAAGGTTAATAAAAAATCAGATATATGTGCTTAAATTTTGCGGGCAAAAAGGGTTAATTTTATTTTCGCGTTTGGTTTTGCGATAGTGAAAAATGTATATCTAATCCACCATTTGATATTTTCAATTATCACAAAACGTTATCGCCAGACTGAAATAGAAAAAAAAACGAAACGGCAAGATGACAATCCACAAGTAATGAACGTAAGCAACGCAAATCATTCATTAAAAAATCGTCGTCGAAAAAGGAACGTTCTTCATTATGTATCGCCGACCAAAAAGTTATTATTGCCCAAGTAAGTATCATTAAAAACCGCTTCTCGTTACAGTGAAGCTCATAGTGAACGTTTTGTGACATTAATTTCATTTCGTGTAGTCAATTTAAGCATATTCAGCGAGTGGTAAGTATCTTTTGTCTCCATATCCTCTGGAAATCGTATCTAAAGCTTTGCTTTCTTTCTGACTCTAGGCAATCTGGGCTCATCGCCACTGTTACGAGAATCAACGTAGCCAAAACCCCCCACAATAACAAAATGAAATAAAATAAATATTTTTTTAAGAACTAGCTGATAAACCCGATTTCAATCGGGTCGACGTAGTTTAAGAAATTATAAAGGTGAATTTTTACTTATGCTTGTTTAATTCAATTTTTGATGTGTATATATTTTTTTCATTTAGTTGTTTTCATTTTATATACGTGATATCTAGCTTCGTCTTTGAATATTTTCTATGTCATTTAATTCACCTTTTGCTGTTGCTCTTGGTACATCTTATCCAAATGCTCGATACAGCCGAGAAAAAAATTGAGCACATAATTCTAAAGGGTTTCAACGAGGCTTGGAGCACGCCCACGGTCCAAGTTTCTCCCGGGCGTAATACGGATACCGCATGGAGAGACCGATCGTTTCAAGTTTCATAAGTGTTTCAGGATGTGGTGGCCTGTGGACAGCGTGCAATGTCATTCTCTAAGACCAACCACCACGACAAGTGCTGTTCAAAGGTGGTGACACTGGATGTAGCCAACGCATGTAAAAGCGTTAACTGGGCAACGATTGAACACTGTGTGCGCCAGACAGAGGACCCAGTTCCGCTCCAGATCTTCCGACGAAGATGATTACCAAGAACGTACAGCAGAAGCAAGATGTAGAATTTTAATAGCTGTTTTCAGGTTATTTGCTTTAAATATCATTAGTTTGTAGCTAAGGTAAATTATTTAGTTGGTTGGTTTCCATGAAAAACCATTAATAAAGTTAGTTATGATTAATTAGGTGAGTTATATTCCATTGCATTCTGTGGCTGTGTGCCTTATGTAAATTTTTATGTTCGTTTGGTACAAAATGGTGTTAAACAGCTTTGGTTTAAAAACCAATATTAAAAGAAGTATGATCAAAATATAAGGTCAACGGATACTAATATAATGTACACTTGCAACGGTGGCGGTCGTAATTTATTGAACATCACGTTTATTCGATGTAGTACCTGTTTATTATGTATATATTCTTATCATAAAATGTGTAAAATATGTTTATCGCTCAACTATACAACAGTGATCTTAAAACCAACCTTTTTCAGTTAAATCGGTGTATGGTATCCACTATTACTGATAATTGTTTGTCAATAAACTCAGGAAAAACTGTACCGGTTCATGGTTTTTGTGATAAGTTTGGTTTAAAATTACGGCTTCAATGGCAAATCCAAGTTTTTTTTGTTCAAAAATACTATTGTTTTTTTTATTTCAGAGTTTATTTACGCCAGAGCGAACGATCGAATTAATAGGGCTTATTGAAGGTTTTCCACTGTTGTGGCAAAAGAGCCACATAAACTACAAAAATATTGTTATGCAGGAAGACGCATGGCGTCAAATTGCAGATATTGTTGGGCTGCCACTGCAAGCGATAAAAAACAAGTGGCAAAACTTGCGAGGACAATTCAGACAGTTCCACGCCAAAGCAAATCAAAGTGCCCATACGGGTTCGGGTAAGTAATATGTTGATTTATTTATGGCTTTTGAAAATAATTTCTTTCATAATACATGTTCTATTAATGTTCTTTTTTGACTCTATTAGCTTCAAATACTATAATTATTCCTACTTGGCATGCGTATAGAGCAATGTGCTTTTTGCTGGACTCCGCAGAAGTAGGAGAAACGATGGATGCGGTAATATTTTTCAATTTATACTATCCTAATCTTCTTCTTAAACGGCGCAATAACAGGTGTACGGTCAAGGCCTGCCTTGCTAAGCTAAGCGAAGGCTTTCATGACTTGGATTTTTTTTGGATAGTCAGTCTTGCGTACGGGGGAGGCTCAGTTCATCTTTCGCCTTAAAAGCGCTCGATGGTATCTCTAAATACATTGCATAAATTAGCAAATGAGATTGACTATTATTAATCTTAACTGGATGTTGTTCTAAATATTGTTGTAAAACTACAACCTGCTTACCAAATTTCATCCACAAAACAAACCCTCACAATACGAAAAAAAGTTCATTATTCGGACACATATCAACATGCCTCAATAATCCACAATCATTAGCGGTTTCTCTTCAAATATTCCGCCAAATGGGCCCTTAAGGCCAACAAGCGACCCGATGGCCGTGCTGGATCTGTTGGTGTCAATCGAGGTAGGTTAATAGTATCCGCAGAAACTACTTTAGTTTCTGTAGTGTTCATCGGATTTCTTTTCCGGATAAAATTGTGTAAATAAATTGTGGTTAAAACAATGTTTCGATCAACATCGGGTTCAAGGTTCATAACCGTATGCAAAATTCTAAATCTATTAGCTAATATACCAAGAGCATTTTCAACAACTCGTCGAGCTCTGAGCTATTAAACCAAACTTCGAAGACGAATTCCTTCCCCTCCCTACATGAAAACTCAAGAAAACCCTTCTAATACCGTGTTCCCAAAAACCACATAACCCTTCCTCATCCAGAGAGCTCTAAAATTGCTGGGATAGTGTTATCACTGCTTGATTTGTTAAACATTCTTGAGCCACTCCCAGAAATATTGCGGTGGGCAATTTCCATATTGAAGGGATTCATCATGCGATGGCTTGAAAATTGTCCATGTCTGAGTATGATGATTCATCTTGACGATTAAACATTGAAACGATCATGCTACTACAATGAAACTGTAAACACTTTAAAGGGAAGGTTGGTTCATAAAACAACAATTATATCGGTTCTAAGCTAGGCGTGGAGGGGAAGTTGGATGAGACATTACATACAGTGAAATTTTGTACACAATCAAAATACTAAGTCATAGAAGCAGTCGCAATCCAACCCATTACGGGAAATCTTGTTGTATCACAAGCATCCAGTTATCTCACTCGGGAAGCTAAGACTGATCCTGAGAAGATCAAAAAGGTACTTGAACACGCGAGCGATGACTCACAAAACCCAATTTTTAAAGTAGGAGATTTTATCGCATACGGGATATGATAGGGGTTGCAATGCAACATACCAGTACTCATCAGGGACCTTCGCGACTCATTTAGTTTGACAATTCTTTTTTTTATTTTTTTTAAGCAACTGAGGTAGCTACGCCTATGGCACGATAAAGCGCAATCATCGTCTAGTCAATGTACCTCCTGTAGTGACTGAGCAAAGAACATCGACTATATGAAGTACAACGCGTTAAACACCACTGAATTGAATTAGAATAACAAAACCTAAACTATTTACTTCATACAGAGCAGTCGAGTGTATGTAAGGAACTACAAAACTATCTAGTGGTCGATTATTTCCTGATGATATCCCGAATGTTAGTGGCCAAATTAAATCTTTCGATGAAGGTGATTTTTTGTAACTAGATTGAAAAATTGCTCTGACGCCTGTAACTTCAAATCACGCCAATCTCTAAGAGACAGTTACGTGTGTCTATCAACTAACAAGGGACAGAATAGTGACATTTTTTAACGTCGCAATTAAACTCGTGCACTGTGCACTGTGTCGGCACTGTGCACTGTGCCCTACGGGTGCCAGTGTGTGCTGCGGGTGCCCAGGATCGCACCTCTACAAGCATATACCTCTATAGCCTACGTGCCGTACAGGCGTATTATCTTACACACACTCTCTCAATGGCCCCGTCCAGTTGAATATTTGTTAGTAGGGCTAGCAGGACGCCACTAACATCGCACCCTTTTGTAATTTTTAGGTTAGGTGAACAGGCAATATATTAAAAAGGTGTTTTTCATCTTTAATAGTAACAAATAAAACAAATGAAATTGTTTGAAACATCACACTGAGGTACATCGTGTTTTTTGCTCTGGTAGAATGTTTTTCTTCCCAAGAAAACTAACCATCAATCGTATTTCAAAACTGAGAAGGCTGTGAAAATCGCGTACCTTGCGTTACGTTAATATGCCTTTTAGTTTTATTTATCCCAGCAGGCAACGGAAACCAACACTTGGTGTTATTGACCGACCAACCCAACCGGACGTCGGATCAAACAGGAAGTCCCAAGGAGACAGACTTTCGACAAATCCACGCAACCATCGCCGACACACGAGAAACCGGATCGATGGTCCAAAGATCGACAACTCGAGCTGAAGATCACCGTACTGGAGGACCGACTAAAGGACACCGAAGAGCGCTATCAGAGCAAGCGGTTGCAATGCGATACGCTGTCCCAGGTGCACAGGACATTGCGCGATAGTTACACCACGCTGCAGGAGGAGAGCGAAATGATGCAATTTGATATACGCCACCTGACGAGGAGTGCCGACGTGCTGAGGTAGGTTTACGGTGATTGGGGGTGGGGGGTTTACAAGGACATCCTACTCACGGGCTCGTATTGCTTTTGCACAGATCCGAGCTGCAGTCGGCCTGGTGTGATCGGGATTCCGCCATCGAACTGCAGAAGCTCCTACAAACCGGGCTGGACGTATCCCGCAAAGACCGCAAAAAGCTGCAGGATGGCAGCAAGAAGGACTTAAAAACTATACAAGACCTGCAGCGACAGTGCCGCGAGATGGAGCGAATTATGATGCGCAAAAATCCGGACTCCATATCGGCGCTGATAGGTAGGATGCGGTGTGGTTCCGTTTTTTATGTGCCGAGACTAAACCGAACCGAGCCTTCCGTTGCAGTTGCCAGTAAATCACCGACGGGGACACCGCCGGGAACCGATAGCACCTCATCCACCTGCCGCGTGCTGGAACAACGCATCGCCCAGCTGGAAGCGGATGCCCGGAAACAGGACGCAAAAGCGCAAGGTATACTGCCCGACATGCAGGCCCGCTTTAACTCGGTGGAAGCGAAGTATGAAACGTACATCGCGCATCGCGTATCCAGCTTGAGAAGCGTTATTATGATTTATATGGCCCTCAATAAGATGCAATTAGGATGCACAAGCTGATGCAAACTGCAGACGCAACGCACTCTTGCTCCTGGGGCGCTTTCTCTTCCCTATCGCTCACTCACACTCTTTCCCTCTATTGGTGGGCACATGCAAAAAAACAAAAAAGTGTGTAAAAAACCCGTCGAACCCGGACCGCGTGCAAATGCAAATACAGTCAAATTTTGTACACAATCAAATACTAAGTCATAGAAGCAGTCGCAATTCAACCCATTACGGGAAATCTTGTTGTATCACAAGCATCCAGTTATCTCACTCGGGAAGCTAAGACTGATCCTGAGAAGATCAAAAAGGTACTTTGTTCACGCGAGCGATGACTCACAAAACCCAATTTTTAAAGTAGGAGATTTTATCGCATACGGGATATGATAGGGGTTGCAATGCAACATACCAGTACTCATCAGGGACCTTCGCGACTCATTTAGTTTGACAATTCTTTTTTTTTTTAATTTTTTTAAGCAACTGAGGTAGCTACGCCTAGGGCACGATAAAGCGCAATCGATCGCAATAGGTTTTTTTGTACGTACTCTTTAGACTTGAACATCAAGCGGAAAGTTATTCAAGACCCTCTCGGCAGCGATCAACCGAAATTTCGATTAAAAGAAGTGATCGTCTAGCCAATGTACATTCTGTAGTGACTGAGCAAAGAACATCGACTATATGAAGTACAGCGCGCTAATCACCACTGAATTGAATTAGAATAACAAAACCTAAACTATTTACTTCATACAGAGCAGTCGAGTGTATGTAAGGAACTACAAAACTATCTAGTGGTCGATTATTTCCTTATGATATCCCGAATGTTAGTGGCCAAATTAAATCTTTCGATGAAGGTGATTTTTTGTAACTAGATTGAAAAATTGCTCTGACGCATATAACTTCAAATCCCGCCAATCTCTAAGAGACAGTTACGTGTGTCTATCAACTAACAAGGGACAGAATAGTGACATTTTTTAACGTTGCAATTAAACTCGTGCACTGTGCACTGTGTCGGCACTGTGCACTGTGCCCTACGGGTGCCAGTGTGTGCTGCGGGTGCCCAGGATCGCACCTCTACAAGCATATACCTCTATAGCCTACGTGCCGTACAGGCGTATTATCTTACACACACTCTCTCAATGGCCCCGTCCAGTTGAATATTTGTTAGTAGGGCTAGCAGGACGCCACTAACATCGCACCCTTTTGTAATTTTTAGGTTAGGTGAACAGGCAATATATTAAAAAGGTGTTTTTCATCTTTAATAGTAACAAATAAAACAAATGAAATTGTTTGAAACATCACACTGAGGTACATCGTGTTTTTTGCTCTGGTAGAATGTTTTTCTTCCCAAGAAAACTAACCATCAATCGTATTTCAAAACTGAGAAGGCTGTGGAAACCGCGTACCTTGCGTTACGTTAATATGCCTTTTAGTTTTATTTATCCCAGCAGGCAACGGAAACCAACACTTGGTGTTATTGATCGAACAACCCAACCGGACGTCGGATCAAACAGGAAGTCCCAAGGAGACAGACTTTCGACAAATCCACGCAACCATCGCCGACACACGAGAAACCGGATCGATGGTCCAAAGATCGACAACTCGAGCTGAAGATCACCGTACTGGAGGACCGACTAAAGGACACCGAAGAGCGCTATCAGAGCAAGCGGTTGCAATGCGATACGCTGTCCCAGGTGCACAGGACATTGCGCGATAGTTACACCACGCTGCAGGAGGAGAGCGAAATGATGCAATTTGATATACGCCACCTGACGAGGAGTGCCGACGTGCTGAGGTAGGTTTACGGTGATTGGGGGTGGGGGGTTTACAAGGACATCCTACTCACGGGCTCGTATTGCTTTTGCACAGATCCGAGCTGCAGTCGGCCTGGTGTGATCGGGATTCCGCCATCGAACTGCAGAAGCTCCTACAAACCGGGCTGGACGTATCCCGCAAAGACCGCAAAAGAGCTGCAGGATGGCAGCAAGAAGGACGTAAAAACTATACAGGACCTGCAGCGACAGTGCCGCGAGATGGAGCGAATTATGATGCGCAAAAATCCGGACTCCATATCGGCGCTGATAGGTAGGATGCGGTGTGGTTCCGTTTTTTATGTGCCGAGACTAAACCGAACCGAGCCTTCCGTTGCAGTTGCCAGTAAATCACCGACGGGGACACCGCTGGGAACCGATAGCACCTCATCCACCTGCCGCGTGCTGGAACAACGCATCGCCCAGCTGGAAGCGGATGCCCGGAAACAGGACGCAAAAGCGCAAGGTATACTGCCCGACATGCAGGCCCGCTTTAACTCGGTGGAAGCGAAGTATGAAACGTACATCGCGCATCGCGTATCCAGCTTGAGAAGCGTTATTATGATTTATATGGCCCTCAATAAGATGCAATTAGGATGCACAAGCTGATGCAAACTGCAGACGCAACGCACTCTTGCTCCTGGGGCGCTTTCTCTTCCCTATCGCTCACTCACACTCTTTCCCTCTATTGGTGGGGACATGCAAAAAAACAAAAAAGTGTGTAAAAAACCCGTCGAACCCGGACCGCGTGCAAATGCAAATACAGTCAAATTTTGTACACAATCAAAATACTAAGTCATAGAAGCAGTCGCAATCCAACCCATTACGGGAAATCTTGTTGTATCACAAGCATCCAGTTATCTCACTCGGGAAGCTAAGACTGATCCTGAGAAGATCAAAAAGGTACTTTGTTCACGCGAGCGATGACTCACAAAACCCAATTTTTAAAGTAGGAGATTTTATCGCATACGGGATATGATAGGGGTTGCAATGCAACATACCAGTACTCATCAGGGACCTTCGCGACTCATTTAGTTTGACAATTCTTTTTTTTTAATTTTTTTTAAGCAACTGAGGTAGCTACGCCTAGGGCACGATAAAGCGCAATCGATCGCAATAGGTTTTTTTGTACGTACTCTTTAGACTTGAACATCAAGCGGAAAGTTATTCAAGACCCTCTCGGCAGCGATCAACCGAAATTTCGATTAAAAGAAGTGATCGTCTAGCCAATGTACATTCTGTAGTGACTGAGCAAAGAACATCGACTATATGAAGTACAGCGCGCTAATCACCACTGAATTGAATTAGAATAACAAAACCTAAACTATTTACTTCATACAGAGCAGTCGAGTGTATGTAAGGAACTACAAAACTATCTAGTGGTCGATTATTTCCTTATGATATCCCGAATGTTAGTGGCCAAATTAAATCTTTCGATGAAGGTGATTTTTTGTAACTAGATTGAAAAATTGCTCTGACGCCTATAACTTCAAATCCCGCCAATCTCTAAGAGACAGTTACGTGTGTCTATCAACTAACAAGGGACAGAATAGTGACATTTTTTAACGTCGCAATTAAACTCGTGCACTGTGCACTGTGTCGGCACTGTGCACTGTGCCCTACGGGTGCCAGTGTGTGCTGCGGGTGCCCAGGATCGCACCTCTACAAGCATATACCTCTATAGCCTACGTGCCGTACAGGCGTATTATCTTACACACACTCTCTCAATGGCCCCGTCCAGTTGAATATTTGTTAGTAGGGCTAGCAGGACGCCACTAACATCGCACCCTTTTGTAATTTTTAGGTTAGATGAACAGGCAATATATTAAAAAGGTGTTTTTCATCTTTAATAGTAACAAATAAAACAAATGAAATTGTTTGAAACATCACACTGAGGTACATCGTGTTTTTTGCTCTGGTAGAATGTTTTTCTTCCCAAGAAAACTAACCATCAATCGTATTTCAAAACTGAGAAGGCTGTGGAAACCGCGTACCTTGCGTTACGTTAATATGCCTTTTAGTTTTATTTATCCCAGCAGGCAACGGAAACCAACACTTGGTGTTATTGATCGAACAACCCAACCGGACGTCGGATCAAACAGGAAGTCCCAAGGAGACAGACTTTCGACAAATCCACGCAACCATCGCCGACACACGAGAAACCGGATCGATGGTCCAAAGATCGACAACTCGAGCTGAAGATCACCGTACTGGAGGACCGACTAAAGGACACCGAAGAGCGCTATCAGAGCAAGCGGTTGCAATGCGATACGCTGTCCCAGGTGCACAGGACATTGCGCGATAGTTACACCACGCTGCAGGAGGAGAGCGAAATGATGCAATTTGATATACGCCACCTGACGAGGAGTGCCGACGTGCTGAGGTAGGTATACGGTGATTGGGGGTGGGGGGTTACAAGGACATCCTACTCACGGGCTCGTATTGCTTTTGCACAGATCCGAGCTGCAGTCGGCCCGGTGTGATCGGGATTCCGCCATCGAACTGCAGAAGCTCCTACAAACCGGGCTGGACGTATCCCGCAAAGACCGCAAAAGAGCTGCAGGATGGCAGCAAGAAGGACGTAAAAACTATACAGGACCTGCAGCGACAGTGCCGCGAGATGGAGCGAATTATGATGCGCAAAAATCCGGACTCCATATCGGCGCTGATAGGTAGGATGCGGTGTGGTTCCGTTTTTTATGTGCCGAGACTAAACCGAACCGAGCCTTCCGTTGCAGTTGCCAGTAAATCACCGACGGGGACACCGCCGGGAACCGATAGCACCTCATCCACCTGCCGCGTGCTGGAACAACGCATCGCCCAGCTGGAAGCGGATGCCCGGAAACAGGACACAAAAGCGCAAGGTATACTGCCCGACATGCAGGCCCGCTTTAACTCGGTGGAAGCGAAGTATGAAACGTACATCGCGCATCGCGTATCCAGCTTGAGAAGCGTTATTATGATTTATATGGCCCTCAATAAGATGCAATTAGGATGCACAAGCTGATGCAAACTGCAGACGCAACGCACTCTTGCTCCTGGGGCGCTTTCTCTTCCCTATCGCTCACTCACACTCTTTCCCTCTATTGGTGGGCACATGCAAAAAAACAAAAAAGTGTGTAAAAAACCCGTCGAACCCGGACCGCGTGCAAATGCAAATACAGTCAAATTTTGTACACAATCAAATACTAAGTCATAGAAGCAGTCGCAATTCAACCCATTACGGGAAATCTTGTTGTATCACAAGCATCCAGTTATCTCACTCGGGAAGCTAAGACTGATCCTGAGAAGATCAAAAAGGTACTTTGTTCACGCGAGCGATGACTCACAAAACCCAATTTTTAAAGTAGGAGATTTTATCGCATACGGGATATGATAGGGGTTGCAATGCAACATACCAGTACTCATCAGGGACCTTCGCGACTCATTTAGTTTGACAATTCTTTTTTTTTTAATTTTTTTAAGCAACTGAGGTAGCTACGCCTAGGGCACGATAAAGCGCAATCGATCGCAATAGGTTTTTTTGTACGTACTCTTTAGACTTGAACATCAAGCGGAAAGTTATTCAAGACCCTCTCGACAGCGATCAACCGAAATTTCGATTAAAAGAAGTGATCGTCTAGCCAATGTACATTCTGTAGTGACTGAGCAAAGAACATCGACTATATGAAGTACAGCGCGCTAATCACCACTGAATTGAATTAGAATAACAAAACCTAAACTATTTACTTCATACAGAGCAGTCGAGTGTATGTAAGGAACTACAAAACTATCTAGTGGTCGATTATTTCCTTATGATATCCCGAATGTTAGTGGCCAAATTAAATCTTTCGATGAAGGTGATTTTTTGTAACTAGATTGAAAAATTGCTCTGACGCCTATAACTTCAAATCCCGCCAATCTCTAAGAGACAGTTACGTGTGTCTATCAACTAACAAGGGACAGAATAGTGACATTTTTTAACGTCGCAATTAAACTCGTGCACTGTGCACTGTGTCGGCACTGTGCACTGTGTCCTACGGGTGCCAGTGTGTGCTGCGGGTGCCCAGGATCGCACCTCTACAAGCATATACCTCTATAGCCTACGTGCCGTACAGGCGTATTATCTTACACACACTCTCTCAATGGCCCCGTCCAGTTGAATATTTGTTAGTAGGGCTAGCAGGACGCCACTAACATCGCACCCTTTTGTAATTTTTAGGTTAGGTGAACAGGCAATATATTAAAAAGGTGTTTTTCATCTTTAATAGTAACAAATAAAACAAATGAAATTGTTTGAAACATCACACTGAGGTACATCGTGTTTTTTGCTCTGGTAGAATGTTTTTCTTCCCAAGAAAACTAACCATCAATCGTATTTCAAAACTGAGAAGGCTGTGAAAACCGCGTACCTTGCGTTACGTTAATATGCCTTTTAGTTTTATTTATCCCAGCAGGCAACGGAAACCAACACTTGGTGTTATTGACCGACCAACCCAACCGGACGTCGGATCAAACAGGAAGTCCCAAGGAGACAGACTTTCGACAAATCCACGCAACCATCGCCGACACACGAGAAACCGGATCGATGGTCCAAAGATCGACAACTCGAGCTGAAGATCACCGTACTGGAGGACCGACTAAAGGACACCGAAGAGCGCTATCAGAGCAAGCGGTTGCAATGCGATACGCTGTCCCAGGTGCACAGGACATTGCGCGATAGTTACACCACGCTGCAGGAGGAGAGCGAAATGATGCAATTTGATATACGCCACCTGACGAGGAGTGCCGACGTGCTGAGGTAGGTATACGGTGATTGGGGGTGGGGGGTTACAAGGACATCCTACTCACGGGCTCGTATTGCTTTTGCACAGATCCGAGCTGCAGTCGGCCCGGTGTGATCGGGATTCCGCCATCGAACTGCAGAAGCTCCTACAAACCGGGCTGGACGTATCCCGCAAAGACCGCAAAAGAGCTGCAGGATGGCAGCAAGAAGGACGTAAAAACTATACAGGACCTGCAGCGACAGTGCCGCGAGATGGAGCGAATTATGATGCGCAAAAATCCGGACTCCATATCGGCGCTGATAGGTAGGATGCGGTGTGGTTCCGTTTTTTATGTGCCGAGACTAAACCGAACCGAGCCTTCCGTTGCAGTTGCCAGTAAATCACCGACGGGGACACCGCCGGGAACCGATAGCACCTCATCCACCTGCCGCGTGCTGGAACAACGCATCGCCCAGCTGGAAGCGGATGCCCGGAAACAGGACACAAAAGCGCAAGGTATACTGCACGACATGCAGGCCCGCTTTAACTCGGTGGAAGCGAAGTATGAAACGTACATCGCGCATCGCGTATCCAGCTTGAGAAGCGTTATTATGATTTATATGGCCCTCAATAAGATGCAATTAGGATGCACAAGCTGATGCAAACTGCAGACGCAACGCACTCTTGCTCCTGGGGCGCTTTCTCTTCCCTATCGCTCACTCACACTCTTTCCCTCTATTGGTGGGCACATGCAAAAAAACAAAAAAGTGTGTAAAAAACCCGTGGAACCCGGACCGCGTGCAAATGCAAATACAGTCAAATTTTGTACACAATCAAATACTAAGTCATAGAAGCAGTCGCAATTCAACCCATTACGGGAAATCTTGTTGTATCACAAGCATCCAGTTATCTCACTCGGGAAGCTAAGACTGATCCTGAGAAGATCAAAAAGGTACTTTGTTCACGCGAGCGATGACTCACAAAACCCAATTTTTAAAGTAGGAGATTTTATCGCATACGGGATATGATAGGGGTTGCAATGCAACATACCAGTACTCATCAGGGACCTTCGCGACTCATTTGGTTTGACAATTGTTTTTTTTTTAATTTTTTTAAGCAACTGAGGTAGCTACGCCTATGGCACGATAAAGCGCAATCGATCGCAATAGGTTTTTTTGTACGTACTCTTTAGACTTGAACATCAAGCGGAAAGTTATTCAAGACCCTCTCGGCAGCGATCAACCGAAATTTCGATTAAAAGAAGTGATCGTCTAGCCAATGTACATTCTGTAGTGACTGAGCAAAGAACATCGACTATATGAAGTACAGCGCGCTAATCACCACTGAATTGAATTAGAATAACAAAACCTAAACTATTTACTTCATACAGAGCAGTCGAGTGTATGTAAGGAATTACAAAACTATCTAGTGGTCGATTATTTCCTGATGATATCCCGAATGTTAGTGGCCAAATTAAATCTTTCGATGAAGGTGATTTTTTGTAACTAGATTGAAAAATTGCTCTGACGCCTATAACTTCAAATCCCGCCAATCTCTAAGAGACAGTTACGTGTGTCTATCAACTAACAAGGGACAGAATAGTGACATTTTTTAACGTCGCAATTACCGTACAATTATTGAAGGTGACGCCAATAACCAAACCTTGTTTGGAAACAATCTAAAAGAGACTGAACATTTTGACCAAATAAACCATATATTATTGTATTCTTACGAGCTCATTCAAGCGAAACACAGAGGAAACCAAAACAATCAAACTGATTTGAAACAGTATTTTAAAGGATGTAAGCTACTATCTTGCAACACACAATATAAAACTAGCAAAATCACGAGTTTGCATTCGTTTACCATCAAATCAATCGATTTACCCTTAAGACTGGTGTTCACTTCACTCACACTGGTGTTCATCATATCATATCTTATCATATCGCAAATGTTGATAGCTTGATTAGTATTTTCGACTTCATTTCATTTATTTTGCACGCGGATAATATTGAATCGCTTATACTTGAACGAGTTAAGCTACAGCATTTTGAACACATTACTAATTATCGATTTAATTTTTGTAGGTCGATTCTTAGGTGTCAACGCTTGTTCACCACACCTATGAAATAGAATAATAATTATCGAAATGTTGTATCATCAACTATATCTCATGTTTCCAACTACTTACCCCTCGGACAGATGTATGCGCATGCATCTTGCTCAATCGGATTAATTTGCTTTGAATCTTTCGAGATTCTATTCGAACATTCCATTATTCGCAAACAAAAATGTTTTCTGATGTTTTTAGCTTGTTTCGTAAGCATGTTTTGTCGACTGTACGATCCCATCAGATCGTTAAATTACGAAACAATATTCAGATAGCGTCAAACAATGCTATTGCGAATAAGGCATAAGCCGAAAGAGCGCGAGATTTTAAGGACGTATTTTCAACCTGACCTGCAAGTGGGTATATCACATCTGATTACAATATGATAACATTAATACATTACAACTGTCTTACCTCATCTCATCAATTTGTTTGTTTCATACACTGTCCGGATTCCGGGCTTCGTTTTCAATATGACAATCAATGTCACTAGTAATGTGTTCAAAATGTTGTTCAAGAATGCATATTTAAGTTTTGTTACCAATTTTAAACAATCAACATTTTTCTAGCGATTTTCTCAAGTATTTTTTTCCGATATTTCTACCATCCTTGAGACAATTTATGAGCTTTATTTATATTTTAGAACGTATGTACTTAACATATTATATTAGAACATATAGTAATATTATAAGCCTCTTTATAAAGCATGAAGGGATAATGCTTCAATTCAATGGTAAACGTTACAAACGTTAGAAATATTGTGACTTTCACATTCCACTCAGAATTTTATTTAAAGGTTTTTTTTCAATACTATAGTTTTCTTGGCTTATTTTATTATGAGTAGTTGCAAAATTGTAGATTACATCACCGTGTGCGTATCAACTTGTTCAACACACATCACATTCGAACAAGTTCGCCTTAAAATATGAGGATATTGACAGTAAACTATTCGATGGTACATATGCGCGTCTCCAGTTATTTGCTACGAACTTGATAGTAAATGTTGTCAAACTTGATTAGTAGTTCATTGCCATCCGGTAACCGCTACCATAATCTCATAAGCGGAAGCATTGTCACATTCTTATCCCGTTAATTGATCACTCATGCCATGTCCCTTGAAGTGATGTCCGGAGTGATGCCACTAAAACTGCGCTTAAAACAACGATCGCTTTCCCTGCCTCCTCACTCCCTCCAGAGTATTTACCTCACCGATAATGGAAAATTGCAAAACGTAGCTAGAGATAGAAGTACTATTACTAACTTCACATCACATGGATGACCTGTTGGAAAGAGCTCTTACATATCAATATCATATTTGATTGCGCAGTTATGGATCTTTCAAAAGCTTTTGATAAAACTTTGAAACGAGCTATTTAAAACCAATTTGCAGATGGGGTTTCGGTGACCTTTTGTTTTACTTAAAAGCTGTCTATCAAACCGTACTTTTAGGGTTGTCATTGATTGGTTTGTTTCCTAAAACTATGTTTTACAAAATGGTGTCCCACAAGGTGCCTTCCCTTCCGCTACACTTTTCTTTTCAAATCACAACAATGGTGGTCTCAATAGTCGGATTATAAAATATACCATGAAAAATCAAAAACTGTACACATTTGTAACTCACATACTCACCGACATATACCATCGTCTTTTTCTTTTAAACGATTTCCTCATCCTTATTGCCTGAGCTGTTAAAATTCTTGGTATTACCCTGGACTCCAAAATCTCCTTCCTCCCCCTTTCCAATCGAATGAAAAAGAAACAGTTAGCCGGATTAATGTCTTTCATATGCTTGCATCTATAAAACATAGAAATATTCGCACCATTCTTAACAAAATTATGGACTCATGACTTTTACCGAAAACTGTATAAGGCATTGAAATTGTTTCTCGCCAAAGAGACATTCTAGAGAGCAAAATCAACCCCATCTATCATTCAGCTATTGAATATTCATCCGAAGCTTTCGTCACCAGCCCCAATAATTCTATTCTATGCGAAAGTCGCGTGGTCGCCTACCACTCGCCCATAACACAACATTTAAAACAATAGCGGCTACTTGCCGCTTATTAGAAAAAGGAATAACCTGCGATACTTTCACTATAAGGGCAAATACAATCCTAAATGAGCTCTCTCTTCAAGAGCTTCCACAAATCACAGGCTTACTCATACCCTCCCATGGAACATAGCGAAGAAAAAACCAGAACAATATGAAAAAATTGAAAAAAAAGTTCTACTACCAGCCAGCTTTTCGTTGAATTTATAAAAACACATTAATACCATCTGCATCACCTCAATTTTATCGACTGCAGCACCTTTCAATTCTTCTGTTGGATGGGCTATCTACTCAAAAAATAAATTACAAAGAAACTTCCGATCAACACCTCTCCTTTCTCAGCCGATACTAACACTTCATTCAAAGCTACAAAAGACTGCCTTTGGACGGAAAAACAAAACATAATTATCAATGATACTATAAGCGTTCTATCTTCATTTGAAAATGATTATTCCAAAAACCACAATATTCAAATCTTTGAAAAATTTGCAAAACCTACCTCCTTTTTGTTCTGTTGGATTTCAAGCCATACCAACATCAATGGGAATCGAAAAGCAGATAATCGTGCAAAACAGGTTAAAATCACTACGAACACTACAACAACTAACACTAAAAATGTGAAATATGGAGCTCCTCCTGGCTAAACCACCATTCTCCGTCATATAACAAACTCCTCAACACCCTGGTGGCCAGATGCCCCCTCAAGCAGTGATCAGAAAGTACTACCTATCTCGCCTCCGAATTAATCTAACCTGGCTCACTCACCAACATATAATTGAAAAAGCCACTCCACCTTTATGTCATTATTGCAATGTGGATATCACTGTGCAACATATTCTGATTGGATGCCATGGTTTCACGAAACATCGAATAACCTGCTGACTTAATAAAAACATAAAAACAATTCTCTCTCCCGAGCAACTAAACCGATCTAAACTTCGAAAATTTCTCCGAATTTCCAGTTATGAATAAAAAACTTAATTTTCAAACCGACATCATCAAACTATAAGTCAATATTCTATTGCTCAGAGAGGCGAATGAATCTATCGAATTCAAAGTCGTTACAAACATCAAAAATTGAAAATGAAATGGCGCCTCTAGGCAAAAAGGCCAAACTAGGTGCCTCCGAAGGTGACTATTTTGAGAAGTCGATTACCTCACACGAGTTTCTTCGCGCCACCGCGCCAACTAAGAGCTCGGGAGGTTTCTCTATTCAATTTAACCACAAATTTCCCAGCGGCCCTGGTTCCATGGGCTCTCAGCGTTTTTTTAGCAGGAATACCATTAGAGGGAGACGAATGCGGTTCGTCCCGGTCCCGTTTAACACCCCAATGTATGTGGTGAATGGGAAGACAATTCCCAACCCTAGTAAACATGTCCCAGCACACTGTCATCGGTCTTCAACACCACATCAGCCAATAATGGCTCGGCACTAACCACATCCAACCACTAACTTTACCAACACACCACCTCACACACAAAACTACAAAAAACTACCGAAGTATACCAGAGTCAAAGGTCACAGATCCACTATAACAACTAACCGAGTTAGCCCGGGATAAGGCTCTCAGCGGTTGTTGGGAAGAAATGGAAAAACGAAATCTAAAAAAAAATCCAAAAAAACCTAATCAACATATTTTTCAAATGCATTTCAATTTCAGTTTATGAAAAATAATGAACTAAGGGTTTGATAGCATCAGCAAACACCCCTTCACGTTTTAGTCGATATAAAACGCATGATTGATCATCATGCACAATGAAAACGGACCAACGGAAGTTACTAGCTGGGCTTGAACTTAAAAAGAAGTCTTTTCTCATTCTTTATTACATCCCAACAACACCTAACCTAGCAACTATGAATTTATATAAACTACGGTCAATTGTAAAGCCAATGTGTGTGCCAAGGTGGTCCACGATACTTTTGGCATAATCAGCAACAGAAAAACATAGAAGGATGAAACATCAGTACTCACCATTTACGCCGGAACTTACACAGAAGCCGTAACATACACTGCATCATAACCTCAATCTATTTGTACTCACGGCGAGGCTTCAGGCACTTTCCCGACGAGCATGCTGCAATATCTGAAATTTCAAAAAACAAGCAGATTAATCCAAACCAATCCACAAGCATCGCAACATGAATATCTCTTCATTTTTCGTCTCATTTTACGCACAGTTGCTGAACATCCAAGCGTCCTGCTTTTTTGCGGTCTCTTCTTTTTTCGTCGCAATTTACGCACAATTGCTGAATACCAAATAACATGCAGTACGTAAGAGCGTATGTCATGTGGCTAATAGAACAAATCTTCAATAAATTTATCTTTTAAACAACGCAATCTTCTAGCGAACTAAACACCTAACGCGCAATTAGACTGCCACTTTTCACTTCACGACTGCGTTGACGAATACCATCTCAATGCAGCCAGCGTCTAGAGGAAAAGGAACACGTTAAACACAGGGTGTTCCTTTCGCTAATTTTTGCTTTTCAATGACACTGAACCAATTTTGACAACCGGTAAAACATTTACCACAGTTGTCTCTGGTTTATCGTTTTTCAGTGCTGTGGTAAAAAGAATTATTGAATATTAGGTTTTTTAATAAAACCATGGACAAGTACAACTCTGAACATATGTTGCTTAAAGATTTTACACAACCAAACCGATTTTCCAGATGGTGGAAAAGCACCTTATTGTGATAAATTTGAAAATGTTTGCATTTTTTATTTTTTTTTTTTCAATTTGTTAATTTCGTGCAATGTTTTTCTTCACACTGTTGCGAATCAATTTAAATTCACAAGAAGTCTTCCACACGATCGGAGGATGCGCGTTAACGGTGCGCGATTTTAAATATTGACAATATTCGACAACGGCCACTAGCGGAAAGCTCGGTCGGGTGGGCAAATAAATATAAATGGAAAGCACGCCCTCGGTCACTTTTATTTTTCATAAAACCAAAGCGGAATAAAAGAGGTAATTTTAATGTCGTTTTAAAAACTCCTTTAATTTAGAAAAGAGGTTGCATTCGCAGCACATAAGGATGAGGTTATGATAGAGATAATGAAACTATAATGAAAATCTTTTATAAGTTTATATGCTTGTTTCTCTTCATTTGAAAAGAAATTGTACTATTTAAAATCAAGACTATTATGATCAGTTTGTCCTTACGACATTTGAAGCAACTACTACCGATTCTTGTCAGTCCAAGCCACATAGCTGTGTGGAACCAACATACGAAGGTATGAATTGTACTGCGTAACATCGAGACATAGTATTTTAAAAGCAACAGTATAGCATTATATACGTAACATTCCCCAATCAAATCATGACGAAGTTTAATTTAACAATATCAAAGAGAGCTGCTAATGCAATTATTTCCCATATTATATAAAAAAATCTTTTGCTAACTTTGGCATGAGAATAGCGGAAGATTTAAAACAATTGAAAGTTATAAAAAGGGAGACTTTGATCATATGGTGGTTGTTGCCGAAACTAACATGAAGAAAAAGTTATGTCAAGTTAGTCAAGTGTGTTTTTTAAGGGCCGAACAAAATGCAAATAGGCTCATCGATATCCGAAGGCGCCATGGATATCGATTACAATTACAGTTTATTTTGTTCGTGTCGATTTAAATTCGCGTCGAACTGTTTCCGTCCAGCCATATGATTTAGAGCTTTCTAAATGTTGGGAGCGTAGTCTAATGTGCCACTCACGAGTGACCTTGTTGACGTGGGCACTTAGACAGGCACCCGGGAGTGACTCGCGCTCTTCTGCCGGGACCGTCGACGAGGACGGATGTTTTAAAACATAGATATTAAGTTGTGCGTACTAAATGTATAATAAAATATAACGTTCCTAGAATACAAAAGTGGCGACGAGGAAAATACAAATCTACGTGAAATATTATAGTTGAAAGTAACCATAGTAATTGTTATAATATTAAAAAAAGAGTCACACCTCAGATACACGATGCTGAACCCAGATGACCTCAACGATGAACAGCAGCCATCGCGAAGCAGCCATGAAAGCCACCGGCAAGGCAGCGTCCCTGAGCCTAACACCGCTTGGATACACGAAATGTTCAAGCAGCAACAGTGCATCCTACACCAACAGCAGGAAGCATTTTTGAAGCAGCAAGAAAGTTTTCTAACGCGTATGATGTCGTCCATGAATATGCGTGAATCGACCGGACCGGAATTCCTGATTGACTCGTTGGCGAATCATGTGACGGAATTTCGTTATGATCCGGAGGAGAACGTTACGTTTGCTGCATGGTACAGGCGTTTTGAGGGGCTTTTTGAAAAAGATGCTGCAAAATTGCCGGATGATGCCAAGGTGCGATTGTTATTGCGTAAACTTGGTGTGGCGGAACATGAGCGATACAACAACTATATACTGCCCAAAAATCCAGGTGATTTTGGTTTCGCGGAAACCATAGTGAAGTTGCGGGCACTGTTTGGTTCAAAGGAGTCGGACGTCAGCAAAAGATACAAGTGTTTTCAGTTGCAAAAAACACGCACAGAGGACTATGTTACGTTTTCATGCCGGATAAATAAGGCTACGCTAGAGGCGGAACTAGCCGGGCTCAGCGAGGGAACAATGAAGTGTTTGATCTTTGTGTGTGGTCTGAAAGACGAAGAAGATGCCGGTGTGCGTATGAAACTGCTGAGCCGTATGGAAGAAAAAAAGGATGTTACGCTTGCGCAACTATCAGAGTTGGGTGAAAAGCTGGCGAATCTTAAGAAAGATACAACTTTGCTCGCGGGAGAAAGGAAAGTCCAGTTGATTGGCGAAGAAAAGTGTCGAAGCCCGAAGGGAAGGTGGCAAATTATTAAGAAGCCACACCAACGTCCCGAGAAAAGTAGACTGGCATGCTTTTTATGTGGAGAAGACCACTGGGCTAGGTACTGCACTTATAAGAGCCATAAGTGTCACAAGTGTTTTAAATTTGGACACAAAGAAGGGTTTTGCAATGCAGCGTCTCGGTGGACAAGCAAAACTAGGCGAAACCGCAATGTAAGAATCGTGACGGTCAACGCAGTTAAGAGCGGACGTGGATGCGTCAATGTTGCAATTAATGGAATCCCAGTGGAAATGATGCTTGATACAGGCGCTGATATAACCATCATTTCACAGAGATTGTGGCAACATATTGGGAAACCAACATTAACTCCTTCAAAGATAAAGGCGAGAACTGCATCTGGTGATCTTTTGCGCTTGATAGGCGAGTTTGTAGGTTCCATGATCGTAGCGGAACAGTGCAAGAGTTGCATAATTCGTGTGGCTACGGAGGATTTGGCACTTTTTGGAAAAGATTCCATGGACGCGTTTAATTTGTGGAACGTGCCCCTGACATCAGTATGCAATCGCGTAGGTTTAGTTGAACCATGCAGCATAAAATTGCAGAAGGAGTTCCCGAACCTATTTTCCGGCAAACTAGGTTGCTGCAGGAAGGCGAAAATTCAGTTGAAGCTGAAAGAGGGCGCAACGCCTGTTTTTCGACCAAAGCGGCCCGTGGCCTACGCAATGTTTCAAGCAGTGAACGATGAGCTTGAACGGCTGGAAAAAGATGGTATAATTTCCAAAGTGGATTATTCGGATTGGGCTGCGCCAATTGTAGTTGTGCGTAAGGCAAACGGGAAGATAAGAGTATGCGGAGATTACTCTACGGGGTTGAATGATAGGTTGCTGCCTCATCAATACCCGCTTCCTCTTCCCCAGGATATTTTTGCAAGTTTGGTGACTTGTACAATTTTCAGCCAGATTGATCTATCTGATGCGTTTCTTCAGGTAGAAGTCGAGGAATCTTGTCGACCGATGCTTAGTGTAACTACTCATCGAGGATTGTACGTTTACAACAGATTACCTCCAGGAGTGAAAACGGCCCCGGGAGCTTTTCAGCAACTGATGGATGTTATGCTAGCAGGTCTAGATGGCGTTGCTGTTTATTTGGATGACATTGTGGTTGGAGGACCAAATGAGGAAGCCCATATGAAAAATCTTAGAGCTGTGCTTAGAAGAATTGAAGACTATGGCTTCACCATTCAATTGGATAAATGCTCGTTTCAAAAGAAACAGATAAAGTACTTGGGCCATTTGTTAGATTCGAAGGGACTTCGACCTGATCCTGCTAGGATTGATGCAATTCTTAAATTGCAAGTTCCAACCGATGTTACAGGAGTGAGATCATTCCTTGGAGCAGTGAATTATTACGGAAAATTTGTAAGGAACATCAGCAAGCTACGTCATCCATTGGATAATCTTCTTCGTGAAGGAGCTACTTTTACCTGGACAAAGCAATGTCAGGATGCTTTTGATCAATTTAAAGTGATACTTTCCTCAGACTTACTATTAACACACTACGATCCGCGCCAGAAGATAATAGTGGCGGCGGATGCCTCTTCCTTTGCACTAGGAGCGACTATTAGCCACAAGTTTAGAGACGGGTCGATCAAAGTTGTGCAACATGCATCACGTACGTTAACCAGAACAGAACAAAAGTATAGTCAACCAGACCGAGAAGGATTAGCTATTATCTTTGCAGTAACCAAATTTCACAAACTAATATACGGAAGACATTTTCTCCTACAAACAGATCATAAACCACTGTTACGAATTTTTGGATCAAAAACTGGTATACCGGTGTATACAGCCAATCGTCTACAGCGTTATGCTTTAACGTTGCTTCTATACGATTTTGAATTGGAATTCGTGCCTACACATAAATTTGGTAATGCCGATGTACTTTCGAGACTAATAGCTAAGCATGAAAAACCTGAAGATGACTACGTGATCGCAAGCATAGAAATGGAGGAAGACATACAATCAGTTGTGAACAGTGTGAGTAAAGTCTTACCGTTAAAGTTCACTGATGTTGAACGAGAGATACAAAATGATGCTCAATTGCGGAAAGTGTACGACTTTACTAAAAATGGATGGCCGCAAGCAGCAGTTAAAGATCAAAGTTTGAACAAGTTTTACAATAGGCGTGAGTCCTTGTCAACGGTTGGGGGATGTCTCCTTTTTGGGGAAAGATTAATAATTCCATCGTCGCAGCGATGTATGTGCTTGAATCAGCTACACTTAGGCCACCCGGGAATTGAGAGAATGAAAGCTTTGGCTCGAAGCTATGTCTATTGGCCTGGCTTAGATTCAGATATTGAGAGCCTGGTCAAATGTTGCCAACAATGTGCATTGGCAGCAAAGTCTCCTGCGTCCAGCTTACCAATAACATGGCCAAAAACGAATGTACCGTGGCAGCGGGTGCATGTGGACTACGCAGACCCTATTGATGGTGAATACTTTCTTTTAGTAATTGACTCTTTTTCAAAATGGCCGGAAATCATTTCAACAAGAACAATCTCAGCAATAGCCACCATTCGCATTCTTCGAAATTTGTTTGCACGTTTTGGAATGCCAACTGTTTTGGTGACCGATAATGGAACACAATTTACAAGTGCAGATTTTGCAGAGTTCTGCAACATAAACGGCATTGAACACATCTGCACAGCACCTTTCCATCCTCAGTCGAACGGACAAGCAGAAAGGTTCGTCGATACTTTTAAAAGAGCCTTAAAAAAGATTAAGGAAGGGGGAAGCACCGTAGCAGAGGCAATAGATACGTTTCTACTTACATACAGGAGTACACCGAGCAAGTTGTTGGATCACAAATCACCTGCCGAGGTAATGTTCAATCGGAAGATTCGTACATGTTTGGAGCTTTTACGATCACAACCAGATTTAGATACTATGGTAGAAAGCACTAGGATGAATTTGAGGAATTTTAAAGTCAACGACTTAGTATATGTAAAGCAATATCGTCGTAATAGTTGGAATTGGGTCCCAGGTGTGATAAGCGGACACATCGGAAGAGTTATGTATGAAGTAACTATTGAGCGGGGTAGGAAGCTTCGTTCTCACATTAATCAGTTGCGGACACGAGTTCATGGAAGCATCGCCAGTAAAGTTGCTGCTAAACTAGATTTTACTTCAAAGAGGTCACTGCCTCTAAATCTGTTGTTGGATACATGGAACATGGTTGAAGAATCCCATAATCCAGACGCAAACCTAAATACTGGTCAACAACATGAAGTGATAGATGATGCCAAAGATTGTATGTTGTCATCGTCCCCATCTCCATCGTGTGCACTGTGTCCGTCGTCTTCACCGTTACCGTCCTTATCATCACCGCCCTCATCGTCTTCGTCGTCTACGCTACTGTCCCCTGAAACGTTCTTGTCGCCGACCTCACCAGGGTTTGAAACGGCCGACAGTGCAACGCCCTCGCCGTTACAACCTCTACGACGATCTTCGCGGGTTCGAAGACCGCCTCAGTGGATGGCACCGTACCAGCAATATTAAACAACGAGGGATGTTGGGAGCGTAGTCTAATGTGCCACTCACGAGTGACCTTGTTGACGTGGGCACTTAGACAGGCACCCGGGAGTGACTCGCGCTCTTCTGCCGGGACCGTCGACGAGGACGGATGTTTTAAAACATAGATATTAAGTTGTGCGTACTAAATGTATAATAAAGTGTAACGTTCTTAGAATACAAAACATACCAACAAGCATATACCTCAATGATAAGCATACGTGTATGCCAAGGAGTATTTGCCAGCGGAGTATTTTGTTGAAAAATTCAAAAGTGCCTTTTCAACTCATAGTGTCAATAATTCTATTATCGAACGAGCTCTTGAGACAGTGCCACATAACGTTTTTGAGTTCTCGTGGCTCAACGTAAATGTTACACCTTCAGTCTTGACAACTGCTGCCAAGAGGCTGAAGCTTTCATACAAACCTAGCCTTGATGCAATACCATCATGTGTATTAGCTAAATGCGCAGACGCTCTGTGTATCCCGTTGACGAACCTATTTATAATGTTCATTCGTTAGTGAGAATTTCCTACCGCCTCGAACTATTCATATCGAACGTCGATTCACAAAAAGGGATCTAGAAACAGTGCTAACAATTATAGAGGCATAACATCCCTGAGCTCATGTGCAAAATTATTTCAATTAATAGTCCATGACGCTGTAATGAATTCCAGTAAACGCTACATATCTGAATATCACCATCGGTTTATCCCCAAGCGTTCTCTCTCTACAAACCTGCTGCAATGCATCTCTGAATGTTTCACGTGTTTGGATTCAGCAGGCCAACTGGACGCAGTGTATACTGACTTCACAGCCACATTTGACTCTATGAATCATATTTTGCTACTACAAAAACTCAGGCATTTAGGCATTTGTTGAAATGTTGTGACATGGTTTCAAACCTATCTAGAATATCGATGATATAGTGTTAAAGTGGGTAACACTACCTCAGAAACATTCTCATGCTCGTCTGGTGTCCCATAAGGAAGTAACATTGATCCGCTACTCTTTGTTCTATTTATTAACGACTTGCTGCAAGCTATCCCACGTCAGTCGCTTCTTATGTATGCTGATGACATTAAAATATACTCTGCGGTTAATAGTTATAGCCATTGAACTAAACTACAAAACTCACTTGACAAATTTGCAACCTGGTGCTCATTTGCACATTAAATTTACAAATAAACCCGGGAAAAACAAAAATGATACTGTTTGACAAAAAAGACCTCAACTTCCACGTAAAAATAGAGGAAAGCACAACAGAAAGGTGAAACAATACAAATACCTAGGCGTGTGGATAGACACGAAATTATCCTTCAAAAATAAAAAAAAAACTCTGAAAACAAAGCTCTTATCGGACTGCAAGTCATAAAGAAAATACGCAATTCACAAAGCAACTTAAGTCCGAAGAAAACTACAACGCATAGGACCCTTATTAGAGGCGTTATACTAATGACAGGGCAAGTGAAACTTCGTTAAATATACGTCGTCACTAAGTTAGTGCCTGGCGCCCGCAAACTACGGCGCTCAACCACTTACCATCCTCATGCTTAATTTACGGATTCTCGTGAGCACATTGCATTATTGGCGCGAAACGTACGTTGTATCACAGCAAGTATTCTTGTTTTTTTTTTCATCGCAAATGAAATTACTATATAATCGATCATGCCGGCGTCTAGCTTTATATTGTTGTCTTGAAGGGCAATATCGCTTGTCTCGCTGGATCGACATGAAAAGTTGCCGCTCGACTTTCTGCCGGAACGAGACGCGATAGAGACGCGCATATCCAACAACTTTCCGTTGATTTGGAAAAAAATCAGTGCCTATTAGAAGGTTCAGCAACCACCGAGGAAGAGGCTCTACAAACTGCTGCTTTACGCGGTGACTTTGAGCCGCGTCTCATACGCGTTCACTTGCACTTGAAGGCAAAAAAGATGGATGCTCCTCGAAGCATCAACGCATCACAAAGCTCTGGCACTAGCCCTATGGTTGGCATCAAACTTCCTACCATCGCGCTTCCCGAATTCGATGGTGGTTATATGCGATGGCTTACGCTGAGGGACACTTTTGATGGTCTAATTGATGACAACCCTGAATTACCGCCCATTCAAAAATTCCATTATTTACTAGCATCATTGTAAAGAAGCCGCCAAAGTCATCGAGTCGATCACCATAAGTGCCGCGAATTATGAGATCGCATGGAAGGTACTAACAGATCGGTACTCCAACGAGTATCTGTTGAAAAAGCGTCAATGCAAGCTTTTTTCGGAATGGCTACCGTAAAGCGAGAAAGCACGGCGTCCCTTCACCAGCTTGTGGATGAATTCGAGCGCCACAAGAAAACTCTAACACATTTGGGCGAAAACACAGAAACTTGGAGCAGTTTGCTAGAGCATTTACTATGCACAAAACTACCCGCCACAACGCTACGTTATTGGAAGGAATTTGTTTCCACCAATAAAAATCCAAGCTACAAAAGCTTAGTGGTATTTTTGCAACGCCGAATGCGAGTGCTCGAAACCCTGATATTAAACAATACCGAAGCGCCATCTAGCG